>NC_053491.1:54143003-54255503 GCF_905171775.1 Rana temporaria
ACGGTGCTCAACAAAAGAAGTTAAAGCGGAGGTCCACCCTAAAAAAAAAAAAAAAATTGCCAAAAAGGCTTAAAAAAAAAAAAAAAGTGTTTTTTTATACTTACCAGAAGTGGCTGTTACTATACAGATCTCCTAATCTGCCACTTCCTTGTCCGCGGTGGTCTTCTTTCTTCTCCTCCTCGCGCTGCCTTCTGGGAAATGGGGAGCGGTGTCTTCTGGGACCTTGTGTGTGTCCCAGGGGACATCCGCCCATTCACATGGCGCCGCGCGGCTGGTGCTTGCGCAGTAGGGAATCAGGCAGTGAACCCACAATGCTTCACTTCCTGATTCCCTCACCGAGGATGGCGGCGGGGGATTGCTCGGCTTCGGATGCCGACATCGCAGGCACCCTGGAACAGGTAAGTGTCCGTATTAAAAGTCAGCAGCTGCCAGTGTCATTTACACAGTAACCAGTGCATTTTTATAGCACTGATCGCTGTATAAATGACATTGGTGCCAAAATAGTGTCAAAAGTGTCTGATCTGTCCGCCACAGTCATGATAAAAATCGCTGATCGCCGCCATTACTAGTAAAAAAAAATTCCATAAATCTATCCCCTTTTTTGTAGACGCTATAACTTTTACGCAAACCAATCAATATTTGCTTATTGCAATTTTTGTTACCAAAAATATGTAGAATATATATTGGCCTAAACTGAGGGGAAAAAAAAATTTTAATATATTTTTTGGGGAAATTTATTATAGCAAAAAGTAAAAAATATTGGCTTTTTTAAAATGGTCGCTATTTTTTTGTTTATAGCGCAAAAAATAAAAACTGCAGAGATAATCAAATACCACCAAAAGAAAGCTCTATTTGTGGGGAAAAAAGGATGTCAATTTTGTTTGGGTACAACGTCGCACAACCGCGCAATTGTCATTTAAAATGATGCAGTGCCGAATCGCAAAAAAGCTCTCTGGTCAGGAAGGGGGGTAAATTCTTCCGGGGGCTGAAGTGATTAAATAAACTGTGACAAATCATTATAATTATTCAAACATGAAGAGCACATTCCTGTTATTTATGTTATCTATACAGTACATAGTTGAGTAATTGAAATGAAATTAATTATTAGGTGCAAATGCTCACCTCCTTTAGTAAATCAGCCCTATTGCAGAAAGATCAGAATGAATGTAATTTATAAATGCTGAACAAATTTGCTAAGGTTTTATCACCCGTTAGGCAGTGACTTTTTTCAGTCATCTCATCACCCAGTGCCACCAACCCTTTTGTCTTTCATGCACAAAGGTGCGTATCTTGCGTCTGTCAAATGCCAGACAGATGAGAAATGTGTGACAGATTTCTTTGGTTTTAAAGCCTAATCAGATAAGTGACATGGACCAAGTAGCGTATTAACATGGGAACAATGACTCTGATGAAAAAGTTGCAGTTATTCTCTGTACTTCTTTAAATGAGTGATTTTCGTTCGGTATTTCCATAATGGGATTTTTGACATTGATTTGTATTTTGGAATGAAAAAGTTTGAACATGAAAGGCTTTGTGGAAACCTATATGCCTACGGGCTGCATCTGGCATTCGTAATGCGTAATTCTTACACTTTAGAAAATAGGTCCAAACTGTCCCTGATTTCGAGGGACTGTCCCTGATTTGGAACAAAGTCCCTCTGTTCCTCTTTCCTCCTTATTTGTCCCTCATTTTGGTCTAATCTATATAGTTGTATATAAAATTCATGTTTTATCTTTCAACAAGTGTTTCCCAGTTCTAAGGCCTCGTACACACGACTAAGGCCCCGTACACCTGACCGGTTTTCTCTGCAGAATTCAGCAAGAAACTCGATGGGAGACGTATTCTGCCGAGAAAACCGGTCGTGTGTACACTTTTCGCCGAGGAAAGCGACAAGGATCTCGTCGGGCCAAAAAGAGAACATGTTATCTATTTCCTCGTTGGGCAATGGGAAAATTTGGCTCGCCGAGATCCTCGGCGGCTTCACAAGGAACTTGACGAGCAAAACTATGTATTTTGCCCGTCGAGTTTCTCGGACGTGTGTACGGGGCCTGAGGAACTCGGCGGGCGAAACACATCGTTTTCCTCTTTCGAGTTCTTGTTAGGCTTGTCGAGGAACTCGACGAGCCGATTTTCTCCATTCCCGTCAAGGAAATAGACAGCATGCTCTCTTTTTGGCTCGACGAGTTCCTCAACAGTTTCCTCGATGAAAAATGTACACACGACCGGTTTCCTCGGCAAAAAATCTCTCCCACCAAGTTTCTTGATGGATTCTGCCAAGGAAAACGGTCGTGTGTACGAGGCCTCAACCTTCCATCCAATTGCTAAATTGCTGCATTTGTAAATTTCAAAAGCCAGTATAAAGGAATAATAGTGGTAAAATAAGTGGGTTTAACTAATATTTTTTTGTATAATTCTCCTTTAAGGGGTGTGGCAGGGGTGTGGCCTATGTCTACATACTTTTGTTAATAGGTGTCCCTCATTCCCATCTCAAAAAGTTGGGAGGTATGCCTGTTTACTACTAGTAATATTATTTACTGCTCTACAATAGATTATAGTTGTAAATTGCTACTAACCTGCTGCATACCAATGGACAACTATTGGCGTCATTCAATAGGACTACTTAGGTGGTGTAAATTATTAGATATTCTCATTTAGTAGTACTCAGTGTAATTAGATGAAGTAAATGGTGACTTGATATGTGTGTGTATTTTTTTCCAAATGCAGCCATGCAATGTAAAGTTGGCTGTACACTAGACATGTGCACTGCCGAAAAATGTGTTCGTTTTCGTTACATTCGTTTTTTTGCTTTTTTTCGGATATTCAGACATTCTGTAAATTTAAAAATTCGAAATTTGGAAATTCAATAATTTGGAAATTCTATCATTTGGAAATTAGATCATTTGGAAATTCGAAAATGCAGATTTCGGAAAATTTGTAAATCCAAATTTTCGAATTTCCGAATTTTTAAATTCCGAATTTTCGACTTTTTCAAATTTTGGAAGACCGGATTGGTTTGATATCGGCCTTCAGCTCGTCTGCATTGTTGGGTCTGGTGTCTCACATCTTCCTCTTGACAATACTCTACAGATTCTCTATGGGGTTTAGGTCAGGCGAGTTTGCTGGCCAATCAAGCACAGTGATACCATGATCATCAAACCAGGTATTGGTCTACTTGTCAGTTTGGGCAGGTGCCAAGTCCTGCATGAAAATGAAATTGGCATCTCCATAAAGCTGGTCAGCAGAGGGAAGCATGACGTGCTCTAGAATTTCTTGGTAGAGGGCTGTGCTGACTTTGGACTTGATAAAACACAGTGGACCAACACCAGCAGATGACATGGCTCCCCAAATCATCACGGAATGTGGAAAATGTTGCATTTCATTTGGAAATCAACTTCCCAGAGTCTTGAGAAAGAGTGGAGAGGCACAAAATCCAAGTTGCATGAGGTCCAGTGTGAAGTTTCCACAGTCAGCGAGGATTTAGGGAGCCATGTCATCTGCTGGTGTTGGTCCACTGTGTTTTATCAAGTCCAAAGTCAGCACAGCCCTCTACCAGGAAATTCTGGAGCACTTAATGCTTCCCTCTGCTGACCAGCTTCATGGAGATGCTGATTTCATTTTCCAGCAGGACTTGGCACCATGCCTAAACTGACAAGTATACCAATACCTGGTTTGATTATCATGGTATCACTGTGCTTAATTGGCCAGCAAACTCGCCTGACCTAAACCCCATAGAGAATCTGTGGGGTATTGTCAAGAGGAAGATGTGAGACACCAGACCCAACAATGCAGACAAGCTGAAGGCCGCTATCAAACCAACCTAGCCTTCCATAACACCTCAGCAGTGCCACAGGCTGATCGCCTCCATGCCACACCGCATTGATACAGTAATTCATGCAAAAGGATCCTGACCAAGTATTGAGTGCATACTATACTGTACATGGACATACTTTTCAGTAAGCCAACATTTCTGTATTAAAAATCCTTTTTTTATTGGTCTTATGTAATATTGACATTTTCTAAAATACAGAATTTGGGGTTTTCACTAGCTGTAAGCCATAATCATCCAAATTAAATGAAAGAAATGCTTGAATGTAAATGTAAATGTAAAATCAATGTAAAGCATCTATAAAAAATATACAAGTTTCACTTTTTAAATTGAATTACTGAAATAATTTAACTTTTTTATGATATTTTAATTTTATGAGATGCACCTGTATATCCATGCCTAATTCATGGTTCTAAACACTGCATATCACTGTTAATTATACATGCAATTAGCCAGGTGCACAAAGGTGTACCATCACAGATAATAAGATTATTAAGCTGGGGTATGGTCCGCTGTCATTTATTTTGTATAAATACAAGAAGGCCTCAGTGATATATGAGAGCAGGATGTCATTGTCCCAAATCATGTAGCAATGGTGATTTTTATGGATCAGATTGGATCAATGTAATTGGTTGATGTCCGTGGAATCCAAGACAGTGATATTTATATTAACAATTTAATCATTGTTTAACACCACATGGTATGAAAAGATGATCCGTGATATTTGTAAATCACTATGACTTTGGAAAACAATGCACTGTTATATCATAAATGTCTCTTAGAGCCGGTTCACACTGGGGCGACCTGGGATCCAACTTCAAGACGCCCCAAGTCACCCCAAGTTGCGCGGTCGAGGAAATGAATGGAAGTGAATGGGAGCCGTCTTAATGTACACTACTGAAGTCGCTCCGACTTCAGAAAAGGTTCCTGTACTACTTCAATCCGACTTCTAGGCGACCTGTACCCATTGATTTCAATGGAAGTCGCCTCCAAGTCAGATCCCCGTTCACAGTGAGGCAACTTTACAGGAAGTTGCCCAGTGTGAACCTGTTCTAAGGCAAGCTCCTTCCTCCCACAGGGGAACTCCACGCCAAATTTTAAATAAAAAACCGGCATGGGTTCCCCTCCAGGAGCATACCAGGTCCTTAGGTCTGGTATGGATTTCAAGGGGAACCCCCTACGCCGAAAAAACGGCATGGGGGTCCCCCCAAATCCATACCAGACCCTTATCCGAGCATGCAGACCGGCCGGTCATCACATTTTAGCAGGTAATTCTATAAGTATGACTTTACTCCACAGTGCTTCTTTCACTTACCTCTCTGTAGCACAGCTTCTCTAAGTTGCAGTTTTTTCTCTGAGTAGCAATTTCCTGTCTTGGAGACCACTAACTATTCTGGGAAAGACAACAAAATTTTGAAGTACTTTCGGACAACATTCACCAAGTCATTCAATGTGCTGAGAAATGTTCGTGCAAATGTTTGCTCAAAGATCTACTCGTGTATGGCAAACTTCATTAGCTATTTTGGCAGATTAAAGCAATCCATCCGTTATTATAAAAATCCCTAAACACAACAACTTGCTGAAGAATAGTACATATACTTAATTTTAACTAAAAAAAAATACGCTGTCTTTAGGTAGATTTGGCATGCATTCTGTGCATCCCCATGTAGGTAGTCCTATTCGTGTCAATTAGGACAACATGGCTGCATGGACTTAATTTGCTCTTAATTTGACATTTGGGTGCGGGTCCCCCAGTGCACAGTGGGCTAGATTCAGATAGGTTAGCGGATCTTTAGATCTCATTTACGATACGCCGCCGCAAGTTTTTGAGGCAAGTGCTTTATTCAGAAAGCACTTGCCTGTAAATTTGCGGCGGCGTATCGTAAATCCCCCGGCGGAATTCAAATTCCGCGGGTAGGGGGGCGTGTAAAATTTAAATCAGGCGCATCCCCGCGCCGTACGAACTGCGCATGCGCCGTCCGTCAAATTTCCCAGCGTGCATTGCTCTAAATGACGTCGCTAGGACGTCATTGGTTTCGACGTGAACGTAAATTACGTCCATCCGTATTCGCGAACGACTTGCGCAAACGATGTAAAAAATTCAAAATTCGACCCGGGAACGACAGCCATACTTAACATAGGATACGCCGCATATAGCAGGGGTAACTATATGCCGGAAAAAGCCGAACGCAAACTACGTAAAAAAAAAATAGCCGGGCGGTCGTTCGTTTCTGAATCGGCGTAACTCCTCATTTGCATATTTCTCGCATATACAAATGAAAGCGCCACCTATCGGCCAGCGTGAAATTGCAGCCTAAGATCCGACGGTGTAAGTCACTTACACCTGTCGGATCTTAGGGATATCTATGCGTAACCTGATTCTATGAATCAGGCGCATAGATAGGACAGCCGGACTCAGAGATACGATGGCGTATCAGGAGATACGTCGTTGTATCTTCTTTCTGAAACTGGGCCACTGTGTTCAGGGACTTGCACCCACACAGCTGTTAAATTGGGAGCCGCAACGATGAATAAGACTGCCTGCATGGGGATGTATGAAACACATGTGCATCCATCCCTGTGCAGGCATACAGGCATATAGGTAGGGGACTGGTAAGTATGAAAACCCTCATTATTGGCCCTTCTAATGCCGCGTACACACCATCACTTTATGTGATGAAAAAAAATGACGTTTTTAAAAACGTCACTTTAATTGACTGTGTGTGGGGGAAAACGTCGTTTTATGTCTTGTAAAAAACGACCAAAAAAAATTGAAGCATGCTTCAATTTTATGTGTCGTTTTTCAAAAGTGCACTTTTTACTTCACAGAAATTGACCGTGTGTAGCAAAAAACGTCGTTTTCTAAGACGTTTTTTCATCCACGCATGCCCAGAAGCTACTTATGAAGTGAGCTTCAATGGTAAAACGTGGTGGAACGTAACCTCACTTTGCTAGAACATTGTGAGAAAACGATGGTGTGTAGGCAACTTCGTCTTTGAAAATTGAAGTTTCAAAAACGTCATTTTTTACTTCACAGAAAGTGTCGTTTTTTTCCATCACATAAAGTGATGGTGTGTATGCGGCATAAGCCATCTAACCACAATTAAAGGGCTACAAAGTGAACTTTTTATAATTAGTTGCTATAGCTTAAATGACTGTATTAGTTTGCCGTCTTCCTGAACTGCAAATAATTTGAGCTCAGGTCAAACTTGCGTTCAACCTGAACCCAAAGCTCTTTCCTAGTTGTAGTAATTTGATGAGTACATGCCATAGAGAAATAGTTGTATGTTTATTTATCTAGGGTAATTTATTAACTTGCTGGAATAAAGGACTGACATTTTAAATTTATACTGTATAAACAGTTCAGACATCCTGGTTTTATTACCTACAAAATCATTAACACTATAATAAACCTTTCTTAATTGCAATTTCAACAGCCTTGACAGTTGTTAGAACAACATATACAGCATATTTATATGTGAGCTTGTCTGTGTTACTCACATTTTCCCAGCATAAACGTGACCTTATTATGACATTTCATCAATTTAATAGGCATTCATACCTAAAAAATTTACAAATTGTGACACTATTACTTGTAAAATCATAATTTTTCTTTTTAAACTCGTGATTCAGTAAAAGAAGAAAACTTTGAATTTTTTTTGTTCTGTAGAATCAACCTACATGCTAAACTGTATCCCAGTTTAATTTGTTTTTTTTATATATAGTTCAGCTGACCTCCCTGCTATTTGAATACGTACTGTATGGTTGCTGATATTATTTTTCTGAGGAGGAATTGCAGTTATGGATATTTTTTACGTAGTTACATTGGTCCAGCTTGGACCAATGTAACTATGCATATACCACATATTGTAAAGCAGTATAGTAGCACCGAATATTGTAAAGCAGAATGTAAGGCAAAGACATTTAGAAAATGTTTTATATTATCATTATTCAGGATTTATATAGCGCCAACAGTTTGCACAGCACTTTACAATATGGGGGCAGACAGTGCAGTTACAATACGATTCAATACAGAAGGGATCAGAGGGTCCTGCTCATTAGAGCTTACAATCTAGAAGGGATGGTCAAGTTGAACAAGAGGTAATAGCTGGGTATGATCAGATGGAGAAAATGAAAATACAGTTGTTAGGTGTGGGTAGGATAGGCTTCTCTGAAGAGGAGGGTTTTCATGGGATCGTCTATAATCGGATAGATTGGGGGTAAGGAGTTCCATAGGATTGGAGAGGCTCTGGAAAAGTCCTGCAGGCGAGCATGGGAGGAGGTAAGCTAGAGAGCAGGAGGTCTTTAGAAGAACTAAGAGAACAATTAGGTTGATATTTAGAAACTAGGGGCCAGATTCACAGCAGAGATACGACGGAGTATCTCAGATACTCCGTCGTATCTCTCAGAGTATCTATGCGACTGATTCATAGAATCAGTTACGCATAGATATCCCTAAGATCCGACAGGTGTAATTGTTTTACATTGTCGGATCTTAGGATGCAGTACCGCGGCCGCCGCTGGGGGGAGTTTGCGTCGTAAACCAGCGTTGGGTATGCAAATTAGGAGTTACGGCGATCCACAATGGTTTTTCGCGTTCGATACGTCGCTGCTAGTCTAGTTTCTAGCAGCTTTTTTTGCACTTGCAATGTGCATGAGCCCTAAAGCAGTAGAAATAACTTTGATTATCACAGTACAGCCTACCTACTGCAAAGACACTCCACCTAACCACTGGCCAGTGTGACTAAGGCCTCGTACACATGACCGTTTTCCTGCTGGCAGAGCATTTTTGCCGAAAAAAACGGTCGTGTGTATGTTTTTCGTCGAGAAAACTGTCGTGAACAAGTTCTCTTTTTTTCTCGTTGTGTTTCTCGTCGGGCTGGTTTATGATGAGAAACACGTTCGTGTGTATGCTAAGAAACCCGCGCATGCTCAGAATAAAGTATGAGACGGGAGCGCACCTTCGGTAAAACTAGCATTCGTAATGGAGATAGCACATTTGTCACGCAGTAACAGACTGAAAAGCGCAAATCGTCTCTTACCAAACTTTTACTTAACACGCAGTAACATGAGATTAGCAAAAGCAGCCCCAAGGGTGGCGCCAGTGGAACCAAACTTCCCCCTTATAGTGCCGTCGTACATGTTGTCCGTCACCGCGTTTGAGAATGACGAGATTTTGTCTTGACAGTGTGTACGCAAGGAAAGCTTGACAAGAATCTCATCAAGCTTGACAAGAACTTCGTCGAGGAAAACAACGTTTCTTTTACGTCGAGATTCTTGGTCGTGTGTAAAAGGCCTGAGTACAGAGTCTGCCAATGTTGGGGCCTTTGGAATTATTTAAAAGAGCACTGACTCTCAAGACAGGGGAGTGTTTGTAATCCTAAAAGACTGAAAAGCATCACAGTCCCCTTTAACCACCTAAATACAGGGCACTTTCACCCCCTTCCTGCCCAGGCCATTTTTCAGCTTTCAGCGCTGTCACACTTTGAATGACAATTGCGCAGTCATGCAACACTGTACCCAAATGAATATTTTTTATTTTTTTCCCCCACAAATAGAGATTTATTTTGGTGGCATTTGATCACATTTGCGGTTTTTATTTATTGCGCTATAAACAAAAGAAAAGTGACAAGTTTGAAAAAAACACATTGAGCTAGATTCACGTACCTCGGCGCATCATTAGGCGGGCACAGAGCCCAGAGCAGTATTTACAAAGCACTCGCCCCGTACGTTGGCGTAGCGTAATATGGTCGGCGTAAGCCCGCCTAATTCAAAGTAGGCAGGTAGTGGGCGTGCTTCATTTAAATTAACCGTGACCCCATGTAAATGAAGGGCCGATCGAATGGCGCATGCGCGCGCATGCTCAGAATCATGTCGCATATACTCCCTAAGATACGTCGGCTCAATGCTTTCGACATGAATGTAGCCTACGCCCAACCCCATTCACGTACGACTTACGTAAACGATGTAAAATTCGACGCTTGTTCCGACGTCCATACCTTAACATTAGCTGCGCCTCATATAGCAGGGGTAACTTTACGCAGGACATAAGCCTTACGTAAACGGCGTAGCTTACTGCGACGGAAATATGCACCCAAGATACGACAGCGTACGGCAACTTACGTCGGTCGGCTGAAGCCATATTTCAGGCGTATCTAGTGTTAGGAATCAGGCGCATAGATATGACGGCGCATCTGGACACTTACGCTGCGTATCTGTAGATACGCCAGCGTAAGTGTTCTCTGAATCTGGCCCAATATTTTTTACTTTTTGCTATAATAAATGTCCAAATATTTTTTTTTTTTAAACAAAGTATTTCCTCAGTTTTTGATAATATGTATTCTTCTACATATGTTTGGTAAAAAAATGCAAAAATCGTATGTAGATTGGTTTGCGCAAAAGTTATAGCGCCTACAAAATAGGGAATAGATTTATAGCATTTTTATTTTTATAATTTTTTAATAGTAATGGCGGCGGTGACTGCGATATTGCAGCGAACATATCGGACACTTTTGACACTATTTTGGGACCATTCACATTTATACAGCGATCCGTGCTATAAAAATGCATTGATTACTATATAAATGTGACCGGCAGGGAAGGGGTTAACACTTGGGGACGATCAAGGGGTTAAATATCTGTCCTAGGGAGTGATTCTAACTGTAGGGGGACGGGACTCACAAGGGCAGGAGACCGATCAGTGTTCCTCTGTACAAGAAACACACCATCAGTCTCTTCTCACCTGACAGGACGTGGATCTGTGTGTTTACACACACAAAGATCCATTGTCCTGCTCCGTTACTAGGCAATCGCGGGTGCCCGGTGGACATCGCGGCCACCGGCACTCGCAACGGGTCACCAGTGACGCGGCGGGCGAGGACATCACCCAATTGGCCCGGAAAGGCGAGGACGTCATATGACGCCCGCCCAGAACAAGAGCCGCACCGCCCAGCCATCATTAGATGACCGGCGGCAAGTGGTTAAGCAGAACTCTGTGGTGAACAAGGACAGAGTAAGCTATATCAAAATAACACTACAAGATACTCTTACCAATCACAAAGGTCTTGACTTTTCCACTTGAAGGTGCTCTGACCAGAAAAAAAAAAAAACATGCAGCCAGGGATTGTTTCAGTGCTGAAAAGATAATAGAGGGCGCTAGACCACTAGGTGGTAAGTTAATCAATCATAAGTGAAGTGATCAAATGAAGAAATAACGCTACATATAAATACAAATATAAAAATATATGAATAAAAATATATTTAAACATCAAAATGTCTCTGTGTCATAACATAATCAATGACATCAAGTCCCAATATTTTTATCAAGTGATGTGTCACAAATTAGTGATAAATCTTCTTAATTTGCTGTATCTTGCTTTAAGTGAAAAAGGAAAATTGCCACCACCACAATCCAGTCTTCTTTAACACCCAAAACTGTGCTGATGAGAAAAGGATGCACTTACCAGAAAATATGGACTACGTTAATTAAAAAGTTAGTCATATGAGCTTATGCAGGATTGTGCCTGCACACATAACCGACAGGAAAAGATCATAGCCTCATCACCAGGGATTCCAATTGGGATATGCAAAAAAAGCCAATGGAGAAGCCAATAGTGTAATACTGATTTAATAAAAACTTGTTTAAAACAGAACAGAAAAATCAAAAAGCCAAGATGGCCTCTTACTGTATAGGTGCCTACCCGGCACTGGGGCTGCAGACGTGTCACTGCTACCTTGCGGTACGAATGGTTTGTGGGTCGTCTGGTCTCAATGCTACCGCCGTAGCACAGCCTCGCGTTCCCAGCTGACAGCTCCACGAGCGGGGGGGGCACGTCACGTGACCGGGTACCGCCTCCGACGTACGTTTCGTTGTATTGAACGTCTTCAGGGGGACGTGCCCGGTCACTGGTGCATGATGGTATATGTAGTCAGGAATGACTACTCATTGGTCCAAATAGGAAAGTTGATTTAAAAGCAGCCACGGTGCCGTTTGGGTTGCAAATCAATACAAGATACTAACAAACAGTCCTGCAATACTTAGCATTATAAAATATAGAGACTGTAATGGCAAATAAACATTAGAAGCACCGCTGACATAAGCATTAAAAACAGCGCGGGGAGAAGGCACACAGCTACCCTCGCATCCCTTTAGATGTGCATAGTGCTTCCTGGGCAAAAATTAAGGGGCCCGTTCCTTTTTGTGCTACACTATGGTTTCACTGTAATGGAAGTCTATGAGTTGGCTGACTCATGGAAAACAAAGCATGATCTCTATAGGCGAATTCTGATCCATCAATGAGCAGGATGGTTGTACTGAAGTTAATCTATCGATCGACTTCAGTACAACCAGCCTGTCAGGTTTTTCTCATCAATCACCGATCACTGCTGGTGGCTATGGCCAAAGGGGAAGGATCCTTGCTTATAGAACACAATAGCGGGAGAAATTCCCCCATCAACACTGGCTGTGTTGATTCTGGAATTGAGCAACTTTCTTTCCTTCAACCTGTGGTTGAAGGAAATAAATTTGTATAATGTATGCCTTAGGAAGTTAAGATTAATTATTGTAGTGGCTAAGCTATCCTACTTCTAGCCTCTAATACAATACCAGAAATATAAGAGAGCAGCCGTAAAAAAATATGAAAGTTTAGTTAAATTATGTTCTTGCATCAACAACGATCTGTTTTGTCTTACCCCGTACAGTAAGTACCGGGTAATTGAAATGTGAATGCAACCAAATAAGTGTGCCCAGAGCAAAGTGACTCTTTATGAAGGACACGCTTAATAGATTCAATCCTCACCTGTAACCTTTAAAGTTCTAGAAAACTATTACCCAGCCGTTAGTTTATAGGTAGATATTTTATGCATAATATGTTAGCATTAGAAACATACAGCCTCCTCCTCCTAGTATTCATTTGGGAAGAGTAGAAAAACAGCATTCTTGAATTTCTAATGAGCCCAGGACATCTCAGCTGAACATGGCTTTACAGCCACGGCCAAAAGTTTTGAGAATGACACAAATATTAATTTTGACAAAGTCTCCTGCTTCAGTGTTTTTAAATCTTTTTGTCAGATATTACTATGGTATACTTGAAGTATAAATACAAGCATTTCATTAGAGTCGGTTCACACTGCGGCAGCACGACTTCGGGGGCGACTCTGCAAGTCGTCCTGAAGACAACTTCAGAGGCGATTAGCAAAATGACTTCCGTATAGAAGTCAATGCAAATCGCCCCGAGCCGCCCCCGAAGTCGTACAAGAACCTTTTTCTAAGTCGGAGCGACTTGCGTCGCTCCTATTAGAACGGTTCTATTGCATAGAATGGGACGCGACTCATCAGGCTCTCGGGCCGCCTGACGAGCCGCCCCAGTGTGAACCGGCTCTTAGGCTGCGTACACACGACCGAGTTTCTCGGCAAAAAAACAGCAAGAAACTTGCTGGGAGATATTTTTTTGCCGAGGAAACCGGTCGTGTGTACATTTTTGTCGAGGAAACTGTTGAGAAAGTCGACGAGCCAAAAAGAGAGCAAGTTCTCTATTTCCTCAACGGGAATGGAGAAACTTGCCTTGTCGAGTTCCTCGACAGCCTAACAAGGAACTCGACAAGGAAAACGATGTGTTTCGCCCAGAGTTTTTTTTCTCAGAAAATAGGTGCAGGAACTCGACCACGACCCCGTTCAGATTTCACAAACAGTAGAAGGGTCTTAAAGGGGCATTAAATACAAAGGATTGCATTACATACAGAGTGCAGAGTTCAGGGGGGTTATACACAGTGCAGAGCTGTCACTTGTAAACACATAAACCAGACTTCTGTGTTTACAAGTGATTGTGGTAAACAGGCACCAAAGGGTCTGAGGCACCAAAGGAACTGAGTTCCCCCAAGTTCCCCCTGAAAAAAAGCCCTGGTTTCGCCTGTCGAGTTCCTCGGTCGTGTGTACGAGGCTTAAGTGTCAAAGGCTTTTATTGACAATTATGCAAAGAGTCAATATTTGCAGTGTTGATCCTTCTTTTTCCAAGACCTCTGCTATTCGCCCCGGCATGCTGTCAATCAACTTCTAGGCCACATCCTGACTGATGGCAGCCCATTCTTGCATATTTAATGCTTGGAGTTTGTCATAATTTGTCATAATTTGTTTTCGCCTCTTGAGGATTGATAATAAGTTCTCAATAAGATTAAGGTCTGGGGAGTTTCCTGGCCATGGACCCAACATTTAAATGTTTTGTTCCCCAGGCCACTTTGTTATCACTTTTGCTTTATGGCAAGATGCTCCATCATGCTGGAAAAGGTATTGTTTCGTCACCAAACTGTTCATGGTTGGTTGGAAGAAGTTGCTCTCGGAGGATGTTTTTGTACCATTCCTTATTCATAGCTGTGTTCTTAGGCAAAATTGTGAGTAAGCCCACTCCCTTGGCTGTGAAGGAACCCCACACATGAATGGTCTCAGGATGCTTTACTCTTGGCATGACACAGGACTGATGGTAGCGCTCACCTTTTCTTCTCTGGACAAGGTTTTTTCCAGATGTTCCAAACAATCAGAAATGGGGATTTATCAGAGAAAATCTTTACCCCAGTCCTCAGCAGTCCAATCCCTGTCCCTAGTGCAGAATATCAGTCTGTCCCTGATGTTTTTCCTGAGAGAAGTGCCTTCTTTGCTGTCCTTCTTCACACCAGGCCATCCTTCAAAAGTCTTTGCCTCACTGTGTGTGCAGATGCACTCACACCTGCCTGCTGCCATTCCTTAGCAAGCTCTGTACTGGTGGTGCCTCGATCCAGGCATGTACTGGCCATCAGGACTACCAGGAGTTTACTGGTGGCCCGATGGCTCAGTGGGCTGGTTTCAGTGACAGCCTGACAAGAGGCCGAAACACACAGGGTGTCCCAGACAGCAGGGGGATCGTGCGACGGGACAGGGGACAATTACAGAGGAGACAAACTGGGAGAGGCAGAGACTGAGGATTTAGGGGATAGTGGAGGGGGATTTGTGCTGTAGGAGGTGGAAGAAGATTTGTTTTGGGGGGGTTGTTCTGGGAGGGGGAGAATTTATTTTTGCTGGCGGAGGTGGAGGGTGAGCATAAGGAATAATGCTGGTCTTTTTTTTTGCAGGAGAGGGAGTAGGGCTTTTGATGAAAGGGTAACGTGGGGGAGAGTATTGCTCGCGGAGGGAATTTACTTAACCAAAAATACATACAGTGAAATGTTTTTATTCAATTTTTTTCGCAATTGCGAAATACAGTTTTTGTGCGTGTTTGCAAAATTAAAGTGGGCCAGTCTGGATGAAGTCCAGGGCCACATTTTTGTCCCAGTCCAGCCCTGCCTCGATCCCACAGCTGAATCAACTGTAGGAGACAGTTGGACGTAGATCCTGGAACTAGCTGGACGTTCTTGGGCACCCTGAAGCCTTCTTCACAAATGCAGTGGAAATGTTTTTTTTGGGATCAAGTTAATTTTCATTTACCGTTAGTTGTGTTCTCAGGTGCCCCTGTACCCTGAAATCCCAGTTTGTATGCAACTATCAAGCGCCTTCTTGGAATGGCACCTGCAGGTCCCAGGAGAAATTCAGGCTGGAACCTAGCAGCCTGTCACTGACAGCCAGCCCAGTATCCAGCACTTTACAGCATCCAGCTTCTACAGATCATTTCAAAAGTCTAGTGATGTCCACAGCCAAAAGCGCCTACAATTGGCACATAAGCAGGGGAGGGCTGGCAGGGGGGGGCAGGGTGGAAATCTCCCCCGGGGCTGGTGACACTATGCACAGCCACCGGCTGCCACTATCAAATGCTGTTTTTGCAGAGCAGGAATATGCCTGCTGGAGCTCTGTTAACACAGGTCACGGCCGCTGCTCACCTCCCACTGTGCAGCCGTGCCTGTGTCAGCTCCGAGGTAGATGGCTGCAGACCTGAGCTATGTCTCGTCTCACACATAGCTCAGCCTCAGCGCACACCAGCGCTGACATCCCCTTCTCTCTCTGCACAGACATGAGGAGAGATAGAGCTCATCTGCTCCCCCTACTTCTGAGTCTGCCCTGCCCACACTCCCCGGGCATGTGTGAGCACTGGACAGGAAGTTTGAACCCAAAAAAGCACCATATAAGGGGGGCCTCTGTGCGGACTCTGATGTAAGGGGGGCCTCTGTGCGGACTCTGAGGCAAGGGGGGCCTCTGTGCGGACTCTGAGGTAAGGGGGGCCTCTGTGCGGACTCTGAGGTAAGGGGGGCCTCTGTGCGGACTCTGAGGTAAGGGGGGCCTCTGTGCGGACTCATGTGTGATCATGAAAAATCTTAGACTGTTTTCCACGATCCATCACTTTTCCACTCTCTATGGGCCACTTGACTGGACTTGCCCCCCAGGCATAAGGCTGCCAGTCCTCCCCTGCACATAAGAATCAGAATTGGACCTCGGACCAAAGAAAGGAGGTGACTTGGTCTGATGAATCACATTTTCTTTTACATCACATGGATGGTCGTGTACGTGTGCATCACTTACCTGGGAAAGTTATTGCACCAGAATGCACTATGGGAAGAAGGCACACGGACAGGGGCAATATGATGCCTTGGGCAATGGTTTGCTGGGAAACCTTGGGTCCTGCCATTCATGTGAATGTTACTTGATTTGCACAGCCAGAAGGATCACTCCTCTACTTCCTAAATCAACTCTTCAACTTCTTGGATCACTGTCCATGTCATGGGACAATGCTTATACAACGCATACCTCCCAACTTCTCTGATTTCCGCTGGACTATCCCAGGATTTGAATTCTGGGTTCCTGCGTACCCACCCCATGACCCAGTGGCAGTATCTGACCACACTAATAAAAATGAATCTGTTGGCTTGTAATTTGAACATAACATTTTTTTACATTTTCAACAAAAATAGATGATAATTACCGGTAATTTACTTTGATATTTTAAGTACCTTACCTAATTGTCATTAGTGTTGCTCACGAATATTCGTATTGCGAATATTTGGCTCGAATATGGCATATTCGAGTATTCGCGATATATTTCGAATTTCGCGGTGAATATTCGCTATTCCGAATATTCGCATTTTTTCAATTTTTTTTTTAAAACAGATCACATCCTATCGACGTCTAAAAGCATTGCTGGTATGATTAGAGACCCTGGGCCGAGTAGCTAAGCTGAGACGATCCTTTTATGTTGCCGAATATAAAAAAAAAAAAATGCGAAATTTCGCTAATGCGAATGCGAAAATGATTGCGAATTTTCGATAACTGTGGTAGGAGAACTCTGATTGTCTCTGATGCAAAAGGGGGGGGGGGGGCTTTGTGTATGTTTCTGTTATGAATATTTGTATGTTTGATATTATTTTTTTTTGTAAGAAGGAAAAAATTGCGCATACCTTAAAAAAAGGGGAGAATACAGCAGCAACTCAAAAATGTTATACAACATAAATTAATACAAGACAGAAAATGGAGTCGCTCTACAAGAATAAAAAATATGTCTAGTGACAAGACATGTGGGCAAATTATAAAATAAGCAAGCGCAAATAACTTGTGAAATACACAGTGAAACAAATATATAAAGAAATATAGTCCCAATAATAGAAAAATAATCTTTCATAAAAATGTCTTTGATATGTGAAGTGAAAAAAAGTCCAAAGCATGCAGCATGAACGTGTTCAATCTTCAAGGTGTTTGATTGACAAACGGCTGTGACAGATGGATAGAGTAAAGAATCACCACCAATGCAAAACACTTTTTATTTTCTATTGTAAAATATCAAGAATATTCTGAGCCAATCAGAGTGCTCCTTCCGCATTTGCCGAATATTCGCAATTATTTTGTATTGTAAAATATCATGAATATTCTGAGCCAATCAGAGTGCTCCTTCCGCATTTGTCGAAATTTCGCAATTATTTTGTATTGTAAAATATCACGAATATTCTGAGCCAATCAGAGTGCTCCTTCCGAAATTTCGCCATCAATATCGCATTCGCATTTTGCGAAATTTCAATACAATATCACGAATATTCTGAGCCAATCAGAGTGCAAAATATCACGAATATTCTGAGCCAATCAGAGTGCTCCTTCCGCTGTTGTCGAAATTTCGCAATTATTTTCGCATTCGCAATAGCGAAATTTCGCAAAAATTCCATTTCGATAAAATATCACGAATATTCGAATTTAGCGAATATTTCTCGAATATTCGGCTATATATTTGTGATATATCGCGAAATCGAATATGGCGTATTCTGCTCAACACTAATTGTCATTAGTTCCTAAAACACACCTTTTACATTTACGAAAATAATGTATAATATTGCGTAATCTAGACAAAACTTTTAAGGTATGTTGTATATTTTAAAAATGTTGACGTCTTTTGGAGTGGTCAGTTTATACAGGCCGCTTATGTAATAAATGTTTGATAAGAGTCAAGGTTGCCGTGAAGTAATAAAACTGCCACCATGGGCTGTAAACAGGTTACCTGCAGACAGCTGCACATGTGCATGCAGAGTGCGGAAATCCTATCCCCATCACCTGTTTCTGGGAATGTGATGATAATGTCACAAGAGAAGTCTGGAGTAGAGGTTCTGTGCTGTTTTGAGGTCTGAAGGGATTTTGGAGGGTCAAAGAGGCTGATATGAGGTCTGAAGAGGGCCTAATCAAGGATCTGAAAGGTAGTTGGAAATGGGATGATCTGAGGTCTAAAAAGAGGCTGATCAGGGGTCTGAAAAGTCTTTAAAAAGGGGCTGATCTGATGTCTGAATGTTAAAGAGAAAGTAAACCCTCTGAAGCATATCTTAAAAAAAAAAAACCTGCAAGAGAAAGGCATAATGAGCTAGTATGCATAGCATACATCACATCCATAGACCAGGTCTGGACATAAAGACATCAGGAACAGTCCACCGCTGGACATGAGGGAGCACCGTTTCCCGGGGGATCAAAAGATCGGGTGAGTATAAGCTCTGTGTTCATCCATAGACAAAACGGGCAGTTAACCCATGTAGTGCGGGCACAGCCCCACTGCATGGGAAAAAAAATTTGACTGTAGTTGGGCTTTAAATTTCATATTTATCTGTTTGCTAGGAGCCTGGATTTAACCCCCCTGGCGGTATTCCCGAGTCTGGCTCGGGGTGGTATTTCATTACCAAAAGCGGTAACCCCGAGCCAGACTCGGGATCGCCTCGCAGCAGCCACAGGCATGGTTTACTTACCTTGTTCCTTGTTCCTGTGATGTCGCTGCGCTGTGTGATCGAGCGGTGCCTCCTCGCTCGATTCACAGTGTCCCTGTGTGCCGTCGAGCTCCGTTGCCTGCGACGTTACGACGCACGGGGGCGGAGAACGGCCCCAAATTCAAAAAAGTATACAAACACAATACATACAGTATACTGTAATCTTACAGATTACAGTACTGTATGTTAAAAAATACACACCCCCTTTGTCCCTAGTGGTCTGCCCAGTGTCCTACATGTACTTTTATATAATAAAAACTGTTCTTTCTGCCTGCAAACTGTAGATTGTCCATAGTAACCAAAAAGTGTCCCTTTATGTCAAAAGTGGTTTTAGAGCAGCTAGAAAACAGCGATATTAAATTATAATCACTTGCAGAATTGAGCGATAGCGATTTGTGGGGAAATTCGTCATAAAAAAATAAAAGTAATGACAGGGACAATTCTGCAACTGAGCAAATTTCTGTGATTTTGGGGTGATTACATTATTGAATAATTTTTATTATAATTATATTATTATTTGTTATAATTATTTATAATTATTTATTATATTATAATTTATGATTTTGTTTTTTAAACTTTTTCATACCCGAGATGTCTACTAGACTCTTGTTTGGTCAGATTTAGGTGAGTTATTCCTAAGAATTACAGGCCAACAATGTAAAACGCCAAATTTCCTTGCAAAATAATGGTACCGCTTTCAGCACCTAAAATCTGAAATAATCATACCGCCAGGGAGGTTAAAAGCTATTGTTCTCCTAATGTATTACAATATATCAGATCCACGCGTTGTTCTCGCACTGATCCAGTACTGTACATTGTTATTCTAAAACCTCTTGTTGGTATACTTGATGGTTACAGGGATCAGAATATAGAATGACCAAAACATGTGTCATATATCTAGGAACAACGTATGCTTCTCCACCACACACTGCAGGTAAGCTCATGACATAATAAAGTGTTTCAGAATAATTGAAAGGCCTACTTTACCTTGCTTTGACAGAGCCTCCTGGCACAACAAGTTCAGTGTGCACAAAGTGGTTCTTGTTTAAACTCATATGGTCCAAGTTTGTGTGAAGACATATTGATGAATGGTGTGGTTGACAAGATAATTACTGTAGCATTTTGCTAAAGGCTGTTTTGTGTTCTGATCTGGAATAACGTAACTAGCATAGGTAAGTAGCATAAGCTGGCAAGGCTTAGTGTGTTTATAGAAGACACAGGACAGTGCAAGAATACTTGTATATCTATTGAACATTATTGGCGTAATGCTTTGACTTCAGAGCTATGCCATACGTCTGTAACTTGGAAATGGATTGAAGGAAAATGTGAAGAATTAAAATAAAGTATTGTTTGGATTATGTGTAAATTTCCATTCTAGTAACTTGTGACTAATATCCACATGGGAATAATTACTTAACACTGCTTTTGTATGCTTAAAGGGGATTTTTCACCTTACCCTATGATAAGTGCTTTCATATGTCATGTTATATGATGTATAACATCAAAGATTATATAACGTATATGATGTTGTATGTCGCCTAATTGTTTCATTGTAAATGAAATAGAGCATGCTGGCATGATGAAGAGGTGCTGCCTCGAAATACGTTAGCCAGGATATTAGGTCAGCCTTCGAATGAGGAACCAACAGACAGAAGAGATGCTCACCCCTGAAGGTTAAGATGGGTCCTCTGTTCCTGGACTTGACCTTCTCAAACACCTCAGCCCCTCTGACACATCAATACACAGAGTATCACAGGAAATCACATACACTAACACTAAGTACCAGCAATGAGGCTATTTCCAAAAAAGGCACCAAATCAATTAGTAAAAGACAAACATAAGGGCCCGGATTCACGTAGCACTCACGCCGACGTATATCGAGATACGCCGCGTAAGTGTAATTGTGCGCCGTCGTATCTGTGCGCTGTGCCCACAAAGCAAGATACGCCTGAAAATAGGCTTCTTCCGACCGACGTAACTTGCCTACGCCGGCGTATCTTGGGCGCATATTTACGCTGGAGGCATATGGGAATTTAGATTCCAATATACAGTTATGTTCAAAATGATTCAACCCCCCAATGCTGTAAAGGGTTTTAGGGAATTTAGTGTACATTTGTAATTGTATTCAGAATGAAATCCTACAAGGACTTCTTAAAGAACCATATGCAACTAAAATGACATCAATTGGTTTTGTAATACAGTAGTAAATGTTTATTTTGTGAATTCTTCATTTACACAATTATTCAACCCCTTAAAGACTACCACTCTGAAGAACAGAGGTTCATTGAGGTGTTTTCAATCAGGTATTGAAAACACCTGTGGATGTCAGGGAGCAGCAATAAAGCCTAATAAGCACCAATCAGGCAGCTTTAAAATGACTGTGATACTCAGCTCCTTCTAGACATTTACTGGTGTGGTTACAAACATGGTGAAGTCAAGAGAATGGTCCGGGAAGACAAGAGAAGAGGTGATTACTCTTCACAGGAAGGGCAATGGCTATAAGAAGATTGCAAAGATGTTAAACATACCAAGAGACACCATAGGAAGCATCATTCGCAAATTCAAGCCAAAGGGCACTGTTGAAACGCTACCTGGTCGTGGCAGAAAGAAGATGCTGACTTTGACTGCTGAGCGCTACCTGAAGCGTAGAGTGGAGAAAAGTCCCCTTGTGACTGCTGAGGAACTGACAAAAGATTTGTCAGATGTGGGTACTGAAGTTTCTGCTCAGACAATACGGCGCACACTGCGTAATGAAGGCCTCCATGCCAGAACTCGCAGGCGCACCCCCTTGCTGTCTCCAAAGAATAAGAAGAGTCGACTGCAGTATGCAAAAATCATGTGGACAAACCACAGAAGTTTTGGGATTGTGTTCTGTGGACTGATGAAACAAAATTAGAAGTGTTTGGGCCCATGGATCAACGCTATGTTTGGAGGAGGAAGAACAAGGCCTATGATGAAAAGAACACCTTGCCTACTGTGAAGCATGGCGGGGGGTCAATCCTGCTTTGGGGCTGTTTTGCTTCAGCAGGTACAGGGAAGCTTCAGCGTGTGCAAGGTACCATGAATTCTCTTCAGTACCAGGAGATGGTGGATAACAATGTGATGCAGTCCATCACAAACCTGAGGCTTGGGAGACGTTGGACCTTTCAACAGGACAATGATCCCAAGCATACCTCCAAGTCCACTAGAGCATGGTTGCAGATTAAAGGCTGGAACATTTTGGAGTGGCCATCACAGTCACCAGACTTAAATCCGATTGAGAACCTCTGGTGGGACTTAAAGAAAGCAGTTGCAGTGCGCAAGCCTAAGAATGTGACTGAACTGGAGGCTTTTGCCCATGACGAATGGGCGAAGATACCCGTAGATCGCTGCAAGACACTTGTGTCAAGCTATGCTTCAAGTTTAAAAGCTGGGTATAACTGTAAAAGGATGTTGTACTAAGTACTAAGATTGAATGTCACCTGGGGGTTGAATAAAACTGATAATGATGTGAGCACAGAAAAGACATTTGTGGTTATTTCATTATAAATGTTATGTTATATTTGTCTGACCTACACGTGCCTCTTTGATTTAATTGTAATCAGGATGACAGGATGATCAAAATCAATGTCAAACTTGGCAAAACAATCAATTTCAGTGGGGGTTGAATAATTTTGAATACAACTGTACAAATGAGGGAAATACGGCGATTCACAAACGTATTTGCGCCTGGCGGATCAGATACGCGGTTTGCGTAAGTCGTACGTCCGGCGTAAAGTTATTCCTCATATAGGAGGCGCAAGTCATGCAAAGGTATGTACCAGGGAACACAGCCGTCGGATTTTACATTGTTTACGTAGTACGTGAATAGGGCTAGGCGTAGGTTACGTTCACGTCGTAGGCAGTGATTCTACGTATCTTAGGGAGTAGTTTTAACGTGATTCTGAGCATACGCACTGGGATACATCCACGGGGTCACGCCCACTTCCACCTACTTTGAATTAGGCTGGATAACGCCTACGAATTTACGTTATGCCGGCACAACGTTGGGAGCATTTGCTTTGTGAATTCCATGCTTGCCTCTCTGCGTCGCGTCGGCGTAGCGTAAAAGAGATACGGCATATATATGTGCAGATGTATGTGAATCCGGGCCATTGTTGTCAAAAAAAGTTAGCAACAAGCATGATGAGATAAAGGGTAGGATAAAGCAGGGTTTCTCATCCTTTTTTCAGTCAAGGCATCCTTTAAAATTATAGACAATCTCAAGGCATCCTTTAAAGTTATGGACAGTCTTGAGGCACCCCATTCTAGAATGTAAAAAAAACAGATTCTAATGCCTGGTACACACGATTATTTTTCTGGGTTTTACCCGACGTGATTCCTCTCCAGCCTGACTTGCATACACACGTTCATGCAAAAAAAACGCCCGACCAAAGCACGGTGACGTACAACACGTACGACGGGACTATAAAGGGGAAGTTCCTTTCAAATGGCGCCACCCTTTGGGTCGCTTTTGGGCTGCATACTTGATTCTGAGCATGTGCCTTTTTTTCCCCTCGGAAAAGCATAGACACGACCATTTTTCGTGACGAGAAAAAACCAAAGCACCTCTAAAGAAACATCAAGGCACCCCAGGGCACCTTTGTTGAAAAAGGTTGAGATAAATATGAATGGTAATAAAACAATTTAGTACTGTAGACAGGATAACTAACAATAAGGACAAGGCGTAGGATGACACTTGTCGTCCCGATCAGAGTAAACAGTAACAACGCCACCTGGAGTGCAACAGTGGCCAGTAATAAGACTTGATCTATAAACCACCTGAGCTAATAGTGGCCATGCTAGGCCTAAGTCTGGTAAACACTGTCAATATTTGAGATGGCAAAAATGGGTAGAGGAAGACGAAAGGGTATTTATGGACAGGTCACGTGACAGGGGCAGTCCAGCTATCGTTGAGGCCCTTTAAGAAAGTTGATGCATTTAACGACAGTCCTGATGAACCTTCATGGTGTTTAAGTATGCTATGGGGTGGTATAGTCTTTGCACAGATGCAATGTGGATGTACCTGGTAAAGGTGCATCAGATGTAGCGACAGTCCTGCATAACAGTGGTATGGAGTTGGTATGGGTACAGTATTAATGCGGCAGGGTCTTTGGTAAAGGTGCCATGTAAGGCCGGAATAGACGCTGTCTGTGCGAAGTGCGGATAGGGTCCTGTGCCTCCACCACTTAGTCTCTATTAACAGTGTAAAGCCAGTGGGGAGATCACACAAGCAGCTGGCAGCCTGCTACACTCCCTATAAAAATAATTTTAGTTAGTCCTGACAACACAATATAAAAGGGAAAAATATTTAAGAACTTGGACTCCCTGGAAGTCCTATATGGACCACAGGGGGGAAGGTTAAGGGGGATAAGGCTGAATGGTATAGAAGGAGCCCGGGAACTTGGATTGGGTATATGTGGGACTTAATGAGAAACCACAGAAATATGGAGAAGGGTCGGAGGAGAGGGAAGTAGGGTGGGTTGTTGTGTTTTTTTTTTTTTTTTTTTTTCTCCCTTTCTTCTTCTTTCTCTCTCAGGGATGTTTGGGAAGGGGAGAGATATGTAAGAAGGAGATATATGTTTGATTTTGACAACAAGGTTAAAGGGGATGTATAATAATATGGACTGTGACTGTTGTTTTGTAATAATGTTCTGTTATGTAATTTTTTATTTTTTTATTTATATGTGTTGTACTGATTTGTTTTAAAATAAAAAAAGAATTATAATCTAAAAAAAAAAAAAAAAAAAAAAAAAAAAAATAATTTTAGAAGCGTGTCTTTATACAACGTTTGTGAGAACAATATGTCTATTTTAACCAATTCAAGATTTTTTGAGGCTCTATCACCATGCCAATGCACTCTGTGCTTCTTTTACAGTTTTTCTGAGGATTCCCTGGTCTGGAAAGAGCTGCAAGAAGGTGGATGTTTTTTCTACTACATTGTTACAGAAAGAGACTTACTAAAACTGGAGAGTGCAAAATGTGGTGCAGCTCTGCATAGAAACCAATCAGCTTCCAGGTTTTATTGCTAAAGCTTAAAGTGGTTGTAAAGGTTCGTGTTTTTTCACCTTAATGCATCCTATGCATTAAGGTGAAAAAACACCTGGCATTGACAGCCCCCCCCCCCGCCCCCCGTTTACTTACCTGAGCTTGTTCACTTGCTGTGCGCGTCCCCCGGCGTGCTCTCCTCCACTGCTTCTTGGCATTGATTGGATAGATTGATAGCAGCGCAGCCATTGGCTCCCGCTGCTGTCAATCAAATCCAATGACGCGGCTGCCGGGGGGCGGGACCAAGACATACACTCTGGGGGTTATTTACGAAAGGCAAATCCACTTTGTACTACAAGTGCAAACTACAAGTGCAAAGTGCACTTGGAAGTGCAGTCGCTGTAAATCTGAGGGGTAGATCTGAAATGGTGGGAAGCTCTGCTGATTTTATTATCCAATCATGTGCAAGCTAAAATGCTGTTTTTTTATTTTCCTTGCATGTCCCCATCGGATCTACAGCGATTGCACTTCCAAGTTTTCCAACTTTCAGTGCAATTTTAAGTGCACTTTTCACTTGTAGTGCAAAGTGGATTTGTCTTTCGTAAATAACCCCCTCTGTGTCTATGGACGCCGAGTGTATGACACGCGAGCACGCCTGCAAGCTAAACCCCCTTGGGAGAAAGCTTCCTGAGGGGGTTAGCTATTGCGGGGAGGAGCCGAGAGAGCTGTCGAGGGACCCCAGAAGACGAGGATCGGGGCCACTCTGTGCAAAATGAACTGCACAGTAAGGTAAGTATGTATGTTTTTGTTATTTTTATTATTTAAATCTTTACAACCCCTTTAATTGAACAAGCTGAAGTTAGAAGCAGATTGGCTACCACGCACTGCTGCACCATATTCTGAATACTCTAGTTTTAGAAAATGTCCCCCTTTGTGACAATAATTAGATCTTTGGTAGTCAGAAAGGTTGATTTACTAAAGGTAAATAGACTGCACTCTGCCAGTGCAGTTGCTCCAGAGCTTAGTAAATGGGGTAAAACTTCACTTTGCAAAGAATACCCATATATGTGCAAGGAAAAAAAAAACAGCATTTGTGCTTGCATATAATTCGAGGATGGAAGTCAGCAGAGCTTCCTCTCATTTACTAAGCTTTGGAGCAACTGCTCTTGTAAAGTGCACAGTCTATTTGCCTATTAAATCAACCCCATATACTTGTAGATCCATTGCTGTTGAGTGATGGCATCCGTTTATCATGTGTGGTTATATGCTAATTAAAGTGCAATATAGGCAAAAAAATTACAATATAGTAAAGTACTATAGGCAAAACTTTTTTCTTCACTTTGGATATAGCAGGGGAGGGTTATAACCCCATTCAGATTTTTTTTCGCCATCTATTTCCCATATGTTATGGGAAATATGTTGGGATTTTCCTTTACATCCTGTCTTATAACCAAACAGGAAGTGAGAGGAAATCCCTAAAGGCCAATTTTTTTTTTTTTTTTTTAGTATTGGATAAAGTAGAACGGAATTAGAACCCCAGCCAGTTATTATTGCTGTCTGTACTGTATGTTAAAGAGGAGCTCCAGTCTGTAATTTTTTTATATCTGCAGTTACAAATTCTGTAACTGCTGACTCTTAATATAAGGACACTTACCTGTCCAGGAATCCCACAATGTCGGCACCCTGAGTCAATTCTTTTTATCCACTTTGGGTGCAGGTGCTGGCATTGAAAGTAAGAAAAACCGTCAGTGAAGCCTGCAGGCTATACAACCAGTTTCCTACTGCGCATATGCTAGTTGTGCTGCGCTTTTCGAATGGTCCCACCATCTTCTGGGACCTGTGTGTATAGGAGATATAAATGTCATAGATCGCCGATCTTACCCAGAAGTGGAAACGGGGACCTGTCAAAACCAGGTACCCGCTCCTAGGCATGTGGAATTAGTTTAGTTCATAATACGTTTTTATATATTCAAAATATTCTAATTAACAAAAACCTGTTAACAAATTTTTCTGTATATTCGTAAATTCGAATATTCGAAAATTCCTGAATTTGTAAATTCGAAAATCCAAAAACCCGAATCTGAAATAATAACTAACTAATAATAACTATTACTAAATATTAAATTATAGGTATTGGAATTTCCTTTCAAATTTGGCTGTTAGTGAACGTAACGAATACAAATTTTGTCCGAAGTCACGAATTATCCAAAATAACGAATTCCGAATCTAAATGAATGGAATGTAACAAATTTATTATAATAAATAACAATAATAATAATAATAATAATAAAAATGTTCCGTTCCATTCGTTTAGATGCGGCATTCGTTATTTCGGATAATTTGTAACTTTGGGTAAATTTGTATTCGTTACGTTAACCAAAAGCCAAATTTGAAAGGAAATTCCAACACCTATGATTTAATAGTTAGTTATTATTAGTTAATTAGTTAGTTGTTATTTAGAATTTCCAGGTTTTCTTTCTTATATACCGTATATACTCGAGTATAAGCCGACTGGAATATAAGCCGAGGCACCTAATTTTACCACAAAAAAATGGGAAAACTGATTGACTTGAGTATAAGCCTAGGGTGTCCATCTGCATGCATCACTGTGTCCATGCCTCACTGTGCCCATGCCTCAATGTGTCCATGACTAGACTGACGTTTAACATGGGAGTCTATAGAAGGGGTGCCCGGCTTTGAAAAATCGGTACTCCACAGCTGTAGGTTCTCCAGACAACAAACTTTGCACCCTGGTAGAGGAGAAATACGGCTACATGTGTACCAATTTTCAGGTCCTGAAGACCTATGACCAGTCAGTACCGGGTCCCCAAAGTCACTGGAGAAATGACCGTTTAACATGGGAGTCTATGGAAGGGGTGCCCGGCTTTAAAAAAAATGGGTGCTCCCCGGCCGTAGGTCCAGTGGACAACAAACTTTGTACACTTGTAGAGGAAGAGTGGGGCTACATGTTTGCAAAGGTTGGGGTTCAGAGTCCCCAAAGTCTGGGAGATGGTGCGCAAAAAGGTGACTCAAGTATAAACCGAGGGGGTCATTTTCAGCACAAAAAAAATTGCTGAAAAACTCGGCTTATACTCGAGTATATATTCAGTATTCGATTTTCAGATTTTAGAATTTACGAATGACATAAAAAAAAAAAAAACGTATGAAACGAAAATGAACACATTTTTTAGCAGTGCACACGTCTACCCGCTCCCCCCCAAAAAAGTGGCAAATGTGGCAGTGGAGGATGGGGGGGGGGGTGTGAACAAGCCGAGCTTCCCCTTTTGGGTGGAGCTCCGTTTTAATGAGATTTGTCCTAATTGCCCTGTTTACCGTTTAATTGAAAGTGAAAGTAAATACATTTTGGGTTGTCCCCAGAAAAGTAAAAGAGGGGAAATATTCCAGTGGGGGACACTAGCTCTGGTTACCTGGGGGCAGGGCCGATCCCAGACGGGGTGCACAGGGTGCACTGCATCCAGGCGCCAGAGGGGAGGGGGTGCCCTAGTGTCCGGAGCACCGTTGTGCTTTCCCGCAGGTAAATAGTGCTGAGCGGCGCCGATGTGTAGTCTACTCTCCTAGAGGAGTCACGATTGCCTGTCAGCGAGGGCGCCGTGACCTCTTTCGTGACCTCTCAGCCGCAGCAATGTCTACAGTGACATCTCCCGCCGGCGCCCGCGGAGGAAAAGGACGAGTGGGAGGTGCAAGCTGCCAGGGAGCAGCTGGAAAAAGCAGCAGAGCACCTCCCGGACCAAGGTACATGGCACGACACAGACCTTGGCTCTGATCAGTCTCGGCCAGCTCCTGTCAGCCGAGCCGAGCAGAGAAGCCGCCTCCCCCTCCTCCTGCATGTACAGCACAGAATAGACATAAAGGAGGAGAGGGAGGCGGCTTCTCTGCTCGGCTGACAGCAGCTGCCCAAGACTGATCAGAGCCGTGAGAGAAGGGGATCATTGCGCCCTGCCGGTCCCAGATGTGCCGACTGGCAGGGCGTGGGGAGCAGCTTGCACTCCCCCGCCAAGCCACTACCTCCCCCCCACCCCCCGCCAAGCCACTACCTCGGGCTCTCTGTCTGTCTGAGCCAGCCAGGTACATTATGGGTCTAAATGGGGGGGTTTGCATTGTAGGAAGGGGGGGGGTCTGTATTGTAAGAAGGGGGGGTCTGTATTGTAGGAAGGGGGGGGCTGTATTGTAGGGGGGTCTTCACTGTAGCGGGGGTCTGTATTGTAGGAAGGGGGGTCTGTATTGTAGGGGGGGTCTTCCCTGTAGCGGGGGTCTGTATTGTAGGAAGGGGGGTTCTGTATTGTAGGAAGGGGGGTCTTCACTGTAGCAGGGGTCTGTACTGAAGAGGGGGTCTGTACTGTAGAGGGGGTCTGTATTGTTGCGGGGTCTTCACTGCAGGTGTGCCTGCACTGTAGCGGTGGCCTGCACTGTAGGGAGGGGGTCTGCACTGTAGAGGGGTATGAGTAACATGTAGGGGGCCCAGAACTGTTAAGGGGGGGGGGGTTTCTGTGTAACATACAGGCGTCTAGAGGTGCAGGGTGCTGTGAAATGTAAAGGGGTCCAGAGGTACAAGGGCTGTGTAATGTAAAGGGGTGCAGGGTGCTGTGTAATGTAAAGGGGTCCAGAGGTGCAGGGTGCTGTGTAGTGTAAAGGGGTCCAGAGGTGCAGGGTGCTGTGTAATGTAAAGGGTCCAGATGTACAAGGGCTGTGTAATTTAAAGGGGTCCAGAGGTGCTGTGTAATGTAAAGGGGTCTCTCTCTCTCTGCCATCCTCTCTCTCTCTCTGCCATCCTCTCTCTCTCTCTCAGCCGTCTTAGGGGAGAATCTCTGTGTTTGAATCGTTGCCATAGAAACATTTGTAAAGGGGGAGGAGTTAGTAAGGTGACTACACCCTTGTAGGGGCGCCAGAAATATTTCTGCACCCAGGCGCATGTGACCCTAGGATCGGCCCTGCCTGGGGGTCAGGAGAAAAAGAGAGGGTGAATCTCCCTGACCAGGGCACAGATAGCAATCAAACCTAATAGGTGTTTTAATCCATATCCAAATGAAAAAAAAGTTTAGTTATACTTTAATATAAAGTTTGGTGGAGCTGCACTCCTCTGTCTCCCAGCATATCTCTTTAGAGCAGTGGTTCTCAACCTTCTAGGGCCGTGACCGCTTGATAAAATTTCACAAGTTGTGGGGACCCCTAACAGTAAAATTATTTTCGTAGCGTGGGTTGTCAGCACTCAAGGCAAGACAAGTAATTTACGCCCCCAACCCACAGACATTTAGCGCTCCCTGAGTCCTTGTAATGGCAACTATAATCGCAGGTAGTGTCACTCAATGTCTCTGGCTTCACTGTGTCTCCAGCTCTGTGGTGTCTCGTAGCAGTGACACCTATGCCGAAATCAGGAGACAGGGTCCCCTCCAGCCCCTCCCACTTCACATTCCTCACCAGTCAGCTGACCTCTAGACCCCCAGCCATGCCGTAAACTGAATGGGCGCCTGCGAAGAGGCTGAGTGGGCAGCTGCGGGCTCCAGGAACAGCCCAGATGGGTGGCCACATGCTCCAGGGATAGCCCTGCTGGGTGGCTCCAAAAATGCTGGGAGAGTGATACGGGCTTCAGGAACAGCCCAGGATTTGGTGACCCCCTGGTAAATCATCATTTGACCCCCGAGGGGGTCCCGACCCCCAGGTTGAGAACCACTGCTTTAGAGCAACCATCTTGTGCATTAGTGAGCACTGGTTCACATGTCAAATCGCATGCCAAATCGGCGGCATTTGCCAGCAATGGCTGGCAATGGCACCGTCCTAATCGGTGCGACGCCGAATCTGCGGCGCTGCACCAATTTCATAGTTTCTGTACTACTTTTTGCGATTTTTAGGCCGCGATTTACATTGACATCTGTGCAGAAACACAGATGTCTCTGAAATCGTGTCCGAAATCGGGACTGACAAGCGGGAGTGAAATTGCCGCAGCCCAGTGTGAACCTGGGCTAAAACTAATTGCTATATGAAAAACGTTATGATTGACTGGCTTCTTGACATTTGGAGTAACCTGTTATTTAGGAAACCACTTATACAGATAACCTCCAGTAAAATGCCATTAGCATTGTATGTTAAAGCGATAGTAAACATGCCTAAAAAAGAAAAAAAAAACGTTCCCTGCAAGGTATGCATCGCACACTATCACATAACAAAAGACTTACCTTGAAATGAAACCCTCCAGCGGCACACTGACAGGGCTTTCATCTTCACCTGGTCTTCCTTCTGGGTTTGCGGGCTCCAACTGCTTTAATGGCCGAACCACGATGACGTCACCCCCAAACATGCGCTCAGGAGTCTCAGGAAGGGCACGAGTATGAACATAAAAAAAGATCAAGCTTCGAGGGTCGTAGCTCGGCGACCTGGGTCACAGAGACCACAAATTTAAAGGGTAGGTAGCCAAAGTCCTACCCCGCCACTGGTCAACATTGAGACCTATAGTTCTGGAGATAAAGGGCTGCTTGTGCAGCCTGTCAAAAGCTACATACAGAGTGGCCAGTTTAAATCCAAGCTGACACACTCTATTTGCAGCAGACTGAGAGAATGTGCTCACAGTGTCTCTCCTCACTTCTTGTCAGAGGCACTGAGCTCAATGGATAGCTTGAAGCCTTGGACCAAAGCTGCTGTTTGAAATCACGGGGCCCCATACAGCCTACCTGACAGGGGCCCCCAGGCCCCCCCCCCCAAATATATCAAAACAATATTTTCACAAACAAATACACTAAAATCATTATTAGCGGACACAAACCTGTGTGAATTAGCCCTTTTTTAAATAGTTTTGAAAAATCTTTAAACCTTTTTGTTAATATAATTTTTTAAAGAATGTTAAAATGTATTTTATTTTACAATTTGTAATTTTTTTTATGAGACAGGTAAGCCAGCAGTGCCGTGGGAGGCAGCACAGTGACATAGGGCACAGAGGGGGATCAGAAGCAGGCAGAACAGGAAGGGGAAATTAAATTCTGTAATTGCCCCTCCATCCGACCACAATGATTCCCTCTGCTGTCCGGGCCCCCCTGTTTACCTTGGCCCCCTACAGGACAGCTGGTGGTCCCCCCCTATCAGCGGCCCTGCCTTGGACCAATGGTAAAGTACCATTGGCCCCAGCTGTCCAATAGAAATGCTGCAGTGGAGGCACGCCTCTCACTGCAGTGTCAAAGAAGGGGGCATGTGTCTAAAAAATACATACTCCCTTCCAGCCCAGCCCTCCTAACTAGAAGGAAAAAATTAGAAGGAAAAACTAGAAGGAAAATCCCATGTTTTTCTCACACAGTTAAGAGGGAGAATGAGAATCTTCTGATGAAAAGGTACTGTTTAACCGCTTGCCGACCAGCCGCCGCAGTTTTACGGTGGCAGGTTGGCTCTGCTGGGCGTGATCACGTATATCTACGTCATCTCGCCGAGCAGCCAATAGGGGCGCGCACGCATGCCCATCGCTCACCCCTGACGCCGACGCACGTGCCCAGGGGGGCGCGATCACCGCCGGGCACCCGCGATCACTCGTTACAGAGCGAGAACCGGGAGCTGTGTGTGTAAACACACAGCTCCTGGTCATGTCAGGGGGGGAAATGCCTGATTGTCTGCTCATACAATGTATAAACAGCGATCAGTCATTTCCCCAAGTCAGTCCCTCCCCCCCTTCAGTTAGAACACACCCAGGGAACATACTTAACTCCTTCCTCGCCCCCTAGTATTAACCCCTTCCCTGCCAGTGGCATTTTTATAGTAATCAATGCATTTTTATAGCACTGATCGCTATAAAAATGCCAATGGTCCCAAAAATGTGTCAAAAGTGTCCGAAGTGTCCGCCATAATGTCGCAGTACCGATAAAAATCGCTGATCGCCGCCATTACTTGTAAAAAAAAATATTAATAAAAATGCCATAAAACTATCCCCTATTTTTGTAAACGCTATAACTTTTGCGCAAACCAATCAATGAACGCTTATTGCGATTTTTTTTTACGAAAATATGTAGAAGAATACGTATCGGCCTAAACTGAGGAAAAAAATCTTTTTTTTATATATTTTTGGGGGATATTTATTACAGCAAAAAGTAAAAAATATACATTTTTTTCAAAATTGACGCTCTATTTTTGTTTATAGCGCAAAAACTAAAAACCGCAGAGGTGATCAAATACCACCAAAAGAAAGCACTATTTGTGGGAAAAAAAGGACGCCAATTTTGTTTGGGAGCCACGTCGCACGACCGCGCAATTATCAGCTAAAGCGACACAGTGCCGAATCGCAAAAAGTGGCCTGGTCTTTGACCAGCAATATGGGGCTGAAGTTGTTAAATCAAGCTAAATCATATATTATTATACTATATGTTATAACATAATAATGTATTATTTATTTATTTACTGTGAAATTACTGATTCAAAGTTATAACTTCAAACTTCAGTAATTTGTCCGTTAAGCCACCTGCTTGAGTACAGATTTTGAAAATATAGTAAATTGTCTTTAAAACAATATATAATAATTATTTGCATATTACTTACTTATGGTAATTAACCCCTTGCCACCCAGGCCAAGTCTGACACTTCTCTCCTACATGTATAAAACAATTTTTTTTTGCTAGTAAATTATTCAGAGCCAAACATTATGGGCCAGATCCACATAGAAATAGATCGGCGCAGTGTATCAGAGATACACTACGCCGCCGTACCTTACCTGGCGTAATTTCGTATCCTCAACGATTTTGCGCCGTAAGTTACGGCGGCGTAGTGTATTTCTGGTGACGGATTTCAAATTGGGCGGGTAGGGGGCGTGTTTCATTTAAATGAAGCGCGTCCCCGCGCCAAATGAACTGCGCATTCGCCGTCCCGAAATTTCCCGCCGTGCATTGCGCTAAATGACATCACTAGGACGTCATTTTTTTAACTTAGACGGGACTTACGTACATTCCGATTCACGGACGACTTACGCAAAAAAAAAAAATTCAAATTTCGACGCGGGAACGATGGCCATACTTAACATGGCAAATCTAACTATACGCCGCAAAATACCAGCTTTAACTATACGCCGGAAAAAGCCGACTAGCGACGCCGTAAAAAAATGCGCCGGCCGCTCGTAGGTTCGTTGATCGACGGAAATAGCTAATTTGCATACCTGATGCGGAAAACGACGTCGAAGTATTGCATCTTAGATCCGAAAGGCGTACAAGGACGTACACCTGTCGGATCTAGCCCAGATGCCGTCGTATCTTGGTTTGAGGATTCAAACTAAAGATATGACGCGGGTAATTTGAAAGTACGCCGGCGTATCAGTAGATACGCCGGCGTACTCGCTCTGAGGATCTGGCCCTATATACATTTTTTAGCAGACACCCTAGAGAATAAAATGGTGGTCATTGCAACTTTTTAAAAAACACGTTCTTTTTGGAAAGAAATTGTTTCGTAAAAAAAACCCACTAAAGTTAGCCTGGTTTTTTTGTATACCATGAAGGATGATGTTACGCCGAGTAAATAGATACCTAACATGTCACGCTTTAAAATTGCGCACACTTCAAACTTCAGTACTTAAAAATCTCCATAGGCCATGCTTAATTATTTTTTTACAGATTACATGTTTAGAGTTACAGAGGAGGTCTAGTACTATAATTATTGCTCTCACTTTAACGTGTGCGGCATATGTAACCTGTGTGCCTCACCAGCTACTGACCTCACCGCACACGGATATTGTGAATGTAAGTAGCAGCTATTCAGCCTGGATTAATGCACCTGCACAGGGTGCCAGACCCAGGGGTGGTGTCACTACACTACAGAGCCGCATGTACTGTGACGCGGCTAGTGCTGCGGTGTGGGCAACGCTGTATTCTGGCCTAGGCCAACAAGGCCCGTATGTCCGTGTTCATCCGATCCGGCAGACGGAAGAAAAATAGGATTTTCTTCCGTCCGCAAATGCGGATGTTTGCGGAGGCGGACGATTACGGGTGTCAGCGGATGGTCATCCGCTGACACCCATAATCACATAGGGACCCATGTATGTCCCGTTTTCATCCGCAACGGACGGATGAAAATGCGAACATACGGTCCGCACGTGTGAAAGGGCCCTAAGGGAGGGTTATAGCCCCTGTCAGTTGATTTTTTTACCATCCCTGTCCCATTGTGGACATTTCCCTTCACTCCCTGCCCCATAGCCAAATAGGAAGTGAGAAGGAATCTATGCAAATCAGGGGATATTTTTTTAATGGGATATTTATTATAGCAAAAAGTAAAATATATTGTGTTTTTTTCAGAAAGCTGAAAATTGGTCTCGGCAGGAAGGGGGAGAAAATACCCTGTATTGAAGTGGTTAAACAGCATCACTAGTGGGCATCACTGGTCTTTACTGGTAGGCATCACTGGTGGGCATCGCTGAGGGGTCTGCACTAATAATCACTGCACTGATTATCAGTGCAGTTCCCCCCTGTCAGGAGAGCCGCTTATTAGCTCTCCTCTACTAACGCCCAGTCAGCATGAATAGAGGAATGCCGATAACCGACACTTCCTAGTTACGCTGTGATCAGGTGTGATTGGACACAGCTGATCACATGGTAAAGAGCCTACGTCATAGGTTCTTAACTGTGATCAGAGATGCGATGTGTCGAAGCGACACACCGCACTACCAATTGCAACGGCTTGTTCTTAATGACATCCAGTCAGAAAAGGAAAGCCACCACCCAGCCATCATTTTGCTATAGTTTCAGGCCCTGTACACACGTCCGAGAAACTCGACGGGCAAAACACATCGTTTTGCTCGTCGAGTTCCTTGTGAAGCCGCCGAGGATCTCGGCGAGCCAACTTTTCCCATTGACTAACGAGGAAATAGAGAACATGTTCTCTTTTTGGCCCGACGAGATCCTCGTCGGTTTCCTCGGCGAAAAGTGTACACACGACCGGTTTTCTCGGCAGAATACGTCTCCCATCGAGTTTCTGGCTGAATTATACCGAGAAACTCGGTCGTGTGTACGGGGCCTCAGTGTTTGCATTCCTTTTTTAAAGAGTAACTCAGCTTCTGCACCTGCAGGGCTCTAATGAGGAAAGTGGCAGGGTCTGCATCTCTTTACACATAATTTCCCTTCAAGTGTATTTCACAAAAAAAAAAAAATTTTGTTCAGGAATGCTTAAAATTTGATTTGTATCTTATTGCAGACTTCTAGGAAAATCAGTGAACCAATCACACAAGCAGGAAATTACATATCTGGGGGGGAGTTCTGTGTACAGAATGTCTCCAGGTAGCCATATTGAATTTTACATAAAATGACAGTGCTTCAGATTGTTTTTAATTGTATGTCCTTTCCAATAAATACTGCACTATGAGGCATGTTTTTGTTTATTGCCTTCGGCATTTGGGGAAATATGAATAGAGCTCTACCCTGTGTAGCAGAGCATCCCAGAGAGAGCCTGGGAAAGTCCTGTTCGGGGTTTATACCTCTCCCAGGCTCCTCTCTTACACGTTCAGGGAGCTCTGATCCACTACAGGTGTTGGCCCTCTCCCTCAGCTCACCTGAGCTCACCTGAGCAGACAGCCTTTGCTCTGCCTGGGAAACGCAGTTGGTACTGATCTGTGAGAGAGCAAGGAGGTTGGTGGAAAACTGTTAAGCAGTTTGTGTTAAAGCTGTAGGCTTGTTCAGCCTGGTAGTGAGGCCTTGTAATATTGTATAGTTAGTGCCGAGACACGGCTAGGTTTTTTGTTTAACTATTTTTGTTCTGTTTGTTTTTCTGCACACTGTACAGCACCTGTAAATAAGACTTTGTATATAGCACCAATAAACACCCCACTGTTTGTCACTTATCCCATGGACTTGGTATCTGTGCCTGCTCATCCCAGGGAGCTTTTGTACCTGCTACCTATCCCCAGGTTACACCTGTTAAAGTGAGAAAGATTGGGAAGAATTTCTGGTATGGAAGCCTGCAGTTATTCCTAACCCTTGTTGCCTTAAAAAAAAAAAAATTTGGTGAGTGCGCATTGCATGGGGGCAGGGGCTTTGCTAGGTGCCAAAAAGACCAGGGGCTTCAGCCCGAAGCCAAGCCAAGCTGGGGGGGGGGTGGAGTGGTGCAGGGTGACTTACCTGACACACATACCCTGACCTATGTTAGTGTGTGTCAGTGTACACACACACACACACACACACACTGACATGACCTGCATACACTAACACTGACCTGACCTGACTACACTGACCTGACTAAACTGACCTGACCTGACTACACTGACCTTTAACTGTAACTTTAGTTATATTTCTGTTTGTTTTCTATTTATAAATATTCTTTCATTTTTATCGAGAACCGAAATTCATCGTATTTTTGCCATATTTATGGCATTTGATTCTTTATTTATCCTTCTTCTCTTATTTGTCCTTCCATATATTGTATTTCGTTCATTTCACATACCCATTCTGTGATATTAGGACTTTTGTTATCTCTCCATTTGCGGGCTATTATTGTTCTCGCTGCCGTTATCATATAATAAAGAATATCAATTTTAACATTCCTTATTGATTCTGGTATCAGAGATAACAATGAGATATCTATACTTAAGTTCCTCTCTACTCCCGACACTTTCTGATATATCTAATTTATTTTATTCCAAAATGTCTCACCAGATGACATCCATACCATACGAACTAAGACTGGAATGCCTTTAAAATCATGTGCGTGTAAGGCCCCGTACAGACGACCGAACATGTCTGCTGAAACTGGTCCGCGGACCAGTTTCAGCAGACATACGACCGAACATGTCTGCTGAAACTGGTCTGCGGACCAGTTTCAGCAGACATGTTCGGTCGTCTGTACAGCCGAGCGGACAGGATTCCAGCATACATTTGCCCGCCGGGCCTTTTTCCAGCGGGCAAATATTTCCAAACTTGTTTAGAAACAGCCCGCTGGAATCCTGTCCGCTCGGACATGTTCGGTCGTCTGTACAGACCTACCGTACATGTCCGAGCGGCCGCCATCCCTCGCATGCGTCAAATGACTTCGACGCATGCATGGAAGCATTGAACTGCCAGGGCCGCGCACGTCGCCGCGTCATCGTCGCGGCGACGGCACGGCCTCGTCGCCGCGTATCGAGTACGCGCGGATTTCTGTATGATGGTGAGTACAGCCATCATACAGAAATCCCCGGGCAGACATGTACGCTGAAAACGGTCCGGCGGACCGTTTTCATCGTACATGTTTAGCCGTCTGTACGAGGCCTAAGGCCTCGTACACATGATAGGTTAACCAGAGGACAACGGTCTGATGAACTGCTTTCATCGGTCAAAACCGATCGTGTGTGGGCCCCATAGGTTATTTAACCATCGGTTAAAAAAAAGCCAACTTGCTTTAAATTTAACCGATGGATTCCTAACCGAAAAAAACGATCGTTAGTAGGCACAACCATTGGTTAAAAATCCACGCATGCTCAGAATCAAGTCGACGCATGCTTGGAAGCATTGAACTTAGTTTTTTTTCAGCACGTCGTTGTGTTTTACGTCACCACATTCTGACACGATAGTTTTTTTTAACCGATGGTGTGTAGGCGCGACAGACCATCAGTCAGCTTCATCGGTTAACCGATGAAAACGGTCCATCGGTCCGTTCTCATCGGATGGACTGATCGTGTGTACGAGGCTTAGGCCGAGTACTCACGAGCAGACATGTCCGATGAAACCGGTCCGCGGACCGTTTTCATCGGACATGTCTGCCCGGGGACTTCTGTTCGATGGCTGTACACACCATCGAACAGAACTCCGCGCGTAAACAATACGCGGGGCGTGTCCGCGGTGTCGCCGCGTCGATGACGCGGTGTCGCCGCGACAATGACGCGGCGACGTGGGCGGGCCTGCCTTTTAAATGCTTCCACGCATGCGTCAAAGTCATTCGACGCATGCGAGGGATGGCGGGCGGCCAGACATGTACGGTAGGTCTGTACAGACGACCGTACATGTCGGGGGGGACAGGTTTCCAGCGGACTGTTTTAAAGCAAGTCCAGGAAACAGTTGTCCGCTGGAAACCTGTCCGATCCGCCCGAAAATGGTCCTCTCGTGCCTACACACGGCCAAACATGTCTGCTGAAACTGGTCCGCGGACCAGTTTCAGCAGACATGTTTGGTCGTGAGTACGGGGCCTTAAGGCAGGCGTCCCAATACTTTTGGCAATATAGTGTATATTAACACAGAGAATTTCCTGGCTTTTGTGCACACCCAGTTCCTGTAGAGTAGGATCAATTTTTATATATATATATATATATATATATATATATATATATATATATATATATATATATATATATATATATATATATATATATATATATATATATATATAATATATATATATATATTCAGTTTGTGTATTCAAGTTCTTGTAAAGGGAATCCTGTATGATACTTCAAAGAGTGGTGAGAAGCATGAGTCTGCTTTTTGTTATGTTATGATTAATGACCTCTTATATTTTTATGATGCTCTTTCAGATTGCTTGTCTTTTACAATTCATACTAATTCATTTTATTCTTTTTTGAGTGTGGCCTCTGCTGCAAAACCCCTGAGGAAATATAAGAGAAGAAGAGCAGTCAGTCGTTTGTGAAACTTTAGAATCAGTAACGTTTCTGTAAGAGGATTACATGGAGCAAGTGAAACTTCTGTAAGAGTCACATTCCATCAAAAATGAACCCAGCATTTACTGCGAAATACCACAGGGTGTGCGTTTCGCCGGTACAAATGACATGACAGGTCTTTTTGTTTGACAGGTATTTTAGAAAGGATAATATTTCATGTGCTGCGTGCCACTAAAAATAGCCAGCGTGATATGTGTTACACCCATTAGGCTGATCCTTTATTTCTTCCTCTCATTCTGCACATGATGTCAACAAGGACAAGACAATTGTCCAGATAGCCTGTAGGCAGGACACATTTACAAAAATAAAAAAATCTGCATCGCTTCCAGAAGCCAAAATGATTTAAATTTAACATTTTCTGGTATAGACTGCAAATTAAAGGATAATCTGTTATTATGGGCAGTATGCTTACTTTTCCAGTACTGTTTTATTTCCTGAGACTTTTAAAGTGGATGTAAACCTTCACACACTGACACTGTATACCCAGTGAAGTGAACGGCCTCAGATGATACACAGAGATGAAACAAATCTTCCTACATAAGCTTTATCTGCAGTCTTCTCTTCCCTACACCCCTTAATCATGTTAAAAATCTTTCTACATTAGCACTGGCGGTCCCCCCCCCCCCCCTGCCTGCTCCAGGTAGGTAGAACGGTCAGTCAGCGGTCGGGTCACCCGCAAAATTCCCTCTGGTTGGTCATCCAGCCGACACTTATCCCATCTAGGTTGCAGGCAGGCAGCGCTCCTACGGGGCAGCGGGCAGCGGCTCCTGTGTCCTCTCCTCCTCTTCCGCATCACGACTGCTTCCACCGTGCGTCTCCTCCCTCCTCCAAGGCGTCCAATAGGATCACCTGCTCTTTCAGGCTATTAGGTGACGGGTCTCAAAACCCGCTTCATGATTGGCCAGGAGGAGAATCAGTGTGGCTATTGTCACACAACTGGGTGGGCTTACAGCGCCCTGAGCCCACCCTTTTTTGACGCCTTTTAGAGCCTCTGGCTCTAATCATGTGCTTTAAAAAAAGCACCTCCCCCTTTAGAATCCGAGGTCCGGCACCCTGCATGTAGATCAAGTGGCCAGATGCATGGATAGGGGGGGGGGGCGACACCTATTTATCTCAGGAGGGATGCAGATCCTCTCCAAGTCATTAAGGATTTGAGGCTGATGTTTGGTAACTCAGACCTTCAGCTCCCTCCACATATTTATTATGGAATTAAGGTCTGGAGACTGGCTAGACCACTCCAGGACCTTAAAGCGGGGGTTCACCCGAAAACATTTTTTTAACCTTAGATTCATGCTCATTTTGTCAAGGGGAATCGGGTAGTTTTTTTAAAATCGAAGCAGTACTTACCGTTTTAGAGATGCATCTTCTCCGTCGCTTCCGGGTATGGTCTTCGGGACTGGGCGTTTCTATTTGATTGACAGGCTTCCGACAGGCTTCCGACGGTCGCATCTATCACGTCACGAGTAGCCGAAAGAAGCCGAACGTCGGTGCGGCTCTATACGGCGCCTGCGCACCGACGTTCGGCTACTTTCGGAAAATCGTGACGCGATGTATGCGACCGTCAGAAGCCTGTCGGAAGCCTGTCAATCAAATAGGAACGCCCAGTCCCGCAGCCCATACCCGGAAGCGGCGGAGAAGATCGCTCTCTAAAAAGGTAAGTACTGCTTCGATTTTAAAAAAAACTACCCGATTCCCCTTGACAAAATGAGCATGAATCTAATGTTAAAAATTTACTTTTCGGGTGAACCTCCACTTTAATATTCTTTTTCTTGAGCAACTCCTTTGTTATCTTGGCCGTGTGTTTTGGGTCATTTTCATGCTGGAATACCCATCCGCGATTCATTTTCAATGCCCTGGCTGAGGGAAGGAGGTTCTCACCCAAGATTGGATGGTACAAATCGTCCATCGTCCCTTTGATGGGTGAAGTTGTCTTGTCCCCTTAGCAAAAAAACACCCCCAAAGCCTAATGTTTCCACCTCCATGTATGACGGTGGGGTTGGTGTTCTTGGGTTCATAAGCAGCATTTCTCCTCTTCCAAACACAGCGAGTTGAGTTGATGCCAATGAGCTTGATTTTGGTCTCATCTGATCACAACACTTTCACCAAGTTCTCCTCTGAATCATTCAAATGTTAATTAGAAAACTTCAGACGGGCCTGTACATGTACTTTTTTAAGCAGGGGGGCCTTGCAGGCGCTGCAGGATTTCAGTCCTTCACGGTGTAGTGTGTTACCAATTGTTTTCTTGGTGACTATGGTCCCTGCTGCCTTGAGATCATTGACAAGATTCTCCTGTGTAGTTCTGGGCTGATTCCTCATCGTTCTCATGATCATTGAAACTCCACAAGGTGATATTTTGCATGGAGCCCCAGACTGAGGGAGATTGACAGCTATTTTGTATTTCTTCCATTTGAGAATAATCGCACCAACTGTTGTCACCCTCTCACCGAGCTGATGGCGATGGTCTTGTAGCCCATTCCAGCCTTGTGTAGGTCTTCAATCTTGTCCCTGACATCCTCGGACAGCTCTTTGGTCTTGGCCATGGTTGAGAGATTGGAATCTCATTGATTGATTGCTTCCGTGGACAAGTATCTTTTATACAGGTAACAAGCTGAGATTAGGAGCACTGCCTTTAAGGGAGTGCTCTAATCTCAGCTTGTTACCTCTATAGAAGGCACCTGGGAGCCAGAAATCTTGCTGATTGATAGGGGATCAAATACTTATATCACTCATTAACCACTTCAGCCCCGGAAGGATTTGAACCCTTCCTGACCAGTCCATTTTTTTGCGATATGGCACTGCGTCGCTTTAACTGACAATTGCACGGTCGTGCGACATTGTACCCAAACACAATTTATGTCCCTTTTTCCCCATAAATAGAGCTTTCTTTATGTGGTATTTGATCACCTCTGCGGTTTTAATTTGTTGCACTATACACTAAAAAAAATTACAGTTTTGAAAAAAAAAAACAATATTTTGTACTTTTTGCTATAATAAATATCCAAAAAACGTATAAAAATAATTGATCAGTTTAGGCAGATATATATTTGTAACGGTCACCACCATTTACGATATTCCCATTCCATCAACCATGACAGCTTATCTGACACTCCAACCATCCAACAGACACAATCCATAAGAATTCCCTCAGAGAGACGAGACAGAGCTCTGTGTTCTGAGTCAAAATGTATGAACTAACTTTAATGGTATCTCTCAGCTTTTTATGCAGTTACAGGGACAATGAAACTCTCCACCCACACATCACACAATGGGGGGCATCAATACACCTTCTCTTAGACAATGACATTCAGTTGAGTTAATTATTCCCCAGACGTCTGAACTCCGATACTAAGTGATTTACCTGCATAATACACATTTCTATGTCAGACGTTTTGGCACCGATTTAACATGACCTAATTACTACAGCTGAGAAGTCAGACGTTATGACTCTCACCTGCTATTTCTATCACATAGTATCATCAATAGACTTTTCACACAAACACATTCCTTTACTAAAAATAATTGACATGTTAATTCCCTACCCCTGAAAGGAGACATCTGACCTTTAGACTTCACACAAACAGTGTTATTAGCATACATAATGAAAAGTCTTGGAGCAGACCCAATTAACACCTCAAAAGCATGTGTCCCTACATTGAATGAAAACACTCCACTGACCTGGTGTGAGTCAGAATAACCACTTGAATATCTCAAGATATCCTGCAATATAAATTATCAGTTATCAGTCACATCTCATGTAATTTATAATTAATATTTCTCAGTCACCCTATGCCCAAAAGGCGCACAGGGTGAACCTAGACCCAAGAGTTATTAGTGACGCTGGCACAGGAGTACCCCTCATCCTTCAAAAGTCTCTGGGTGTCATGGGTCATTCCGTTACAATATTCTTCCACATATTTTTGGTAAAAGAAAATCGCAATAAGCGTATATTGATTGGTTTGTCAGTGGGCAAACGTACAAAAGAAACAGGGGATCAAATACTTTTTTCCCCTCACTGTACTAACCTTTTTTTCGCTCCCCACTTTGTGGAAGCTGATTGGTTTCTATGCAGAATTGCGCCAAATTGTGCACTTTCCAGTTTTAGGAAATCAACCCCATTAATTTGTCTTGCATGGATATGAGATGCCAATACTGGACCCTGTGATGTCTTAATTCTGTTTTTGGAATATGATTATTCTGGGATCACTTCACTGAAACAAAAATTGAGTCACCATGGGCCATGAGAATAATGCACACAGCAGAGTTGCATAGAATTCATTTCTCAGGCCCGGATCCTCGTACGAGTTACGCCGGCATATCTCCAGATACGCCGTCGTAACTCTGAGTCCGAGCCGTCGTATCTATGCGCCTGATTCTTAGAATCAGTTACGCATAGATTTGTATTAGATCCGACTGGCGTAAGTCTCTTACGCCGTCGGATCTTAACTGCATATTTACGCTGGCCGCTAGGGGCGTGTACGCTGATTTACACCTAGAGATATGTAAATCAGCTAGATACGCCAATTCACGAACGTACGCCCGGCCGACGCAGTACAGATACGCCGTTTACGTTAGGCTTTTCCCGGCGTAAAGTTACCCCTGCTATATGAGGCGTACATGAGGCGTACCAATGTTAAGTATGGACGTCGTTCCCGCGTCGAATTTTGAAAATGTTACGTCGTTTGCGTAAGTCGTTCACGAATAGGGCTAGGCGTCATTTACGTTCACATCGAAAGCATTGGCTTCTTGCGGGTTAATTTGGAGCATGCGCACTGGGATACTTTCACGGACGGCGAATGCGTTGTTCGTAAAAATCGTCATTTACGTGGGGTCACATTAAATTTAAATAACACACGCCCACATCTACCACATTTGAATTAGGCGGGCTTACGCCGGCCTATTTACGCTACGCCGCCGCAACTTTTGTTTGAGAACATGGCACTTGCCTGTCAAAGTTGCGGAGGCGTAACGTAAATAGGATACATTACGCCCGCACAAAGAAATGCGATTCTACGTGAATCCGGGCCTCAGTGTTTATTTTCTATGCTTGTGAGACTACATACAGCATAAACCAGAATGCACACAGTTACAAATAAAGAAACTAGCCGACTATGAATGTTTTCTTTGCCAATTGTAACAGGAACACCAAGGTACGGTTATGCATTTTTTTTCTTGTAAGACTTGCTAGTTTTATTATTTGTGGATCAAATTAATTTTCTACTGTTTAGTACACCTATATTTGTATGCTTTACCAGTTTAAACACCTGCTACAATCACACACATGTTCTTGGTTTGGAGGATGCAATACAAATAGTACATTTGCCTGCACCAATTCGATTGTTTTCCATGTCAATATGCGGTATATCAGAAAAAATAAATTGAAATTCAAAGCAATTCTTTCAAAATTGATTGCCCTACCTATATAATACACAACTGGCATGGAAACTATTGGTATTTTTCAATCCATTCAGTCTTTTTTTTATTAATTTAATCAATCAAAAGCCATTGAAATGGTAGTGAAAAATGTAATTATTAATTGTTACTAGATTTGCTAACAAATGGAGAAAAAATGGGATCCCACCATGTCCTGTAAAAGACTGTGGTAACATGTGAATTTAAGTGTGCCAAAATATCACTCAAAAAAGGAAAACATCAATAAAAGCATAATTTTATTTCCATATGTAGCACTACCCCCTCAGGAGCCGCTGATTGTTTTGGGATTGGCGTATTAAGTTACCTCTATGTGATGTCTAGGGGTGAAGGTAGTGACTAGAGCAGTAATTGAATGTCCAGTCTGCAGGTGAAGTTTTCTGAATGCTTTATTTCTTGGTCCAACACGACCAACATCAACTTGAGGTGGACAGGAAAAGTTGATGAAATAAAGTAACTTTACGGTATCAGGCCTTGGATAAGGAAAAGCAATCCTGCTTTTCTACAGCTGTAATGATACGTCGCCACTCTAGCCAGAGTGGGTGAAGTGCCCACCTCTGCCACAGGCCTGGCAGCCAGGGTGTCACTTTAGGTTGCTGGGAGGGACAAGTCTCTGCCACCGACTTGGCTCTGATTAAATTAGGATGCCAGGTGAAACCTCTGCCACAGGCTCAATGCTGACAATGTGAACAGCAGAGCGAATCCTCCCAATAGATCACTTCAGGGTCACCAGTTGACAGTGCAAGTGTACCTGTCAATGTTCCGGTCACCAGATCCCCGATGGTTCGTTCAAGCCCTTTTGGATAACCTGCCTCCGGGTTCTCCTCAAGCCGGTCCCCCACCGAACAGCATACAGCCTGGGATCTCCTCAGTAGAAGTGGGGACCCAGTAAGTCACTGGGGCCCCTTTGTGGGATCAGTTGCTCCAGGCCAGGAGGGTCCAGAGTCAGGAACTCCGTGTAGCGACCCCAGGCCAGGTAGGCCATAGTGGTGGGGCCCGCGATGTGCGCACACCCTAAAGGTGGGTGCCGCACCTGGAACCAGGAACCCGCGAAGAACCCAGAATAACGGCCTCCGCCACAGAAATAGCCCCTCCCCAACATGCACAGCGAGGCCCAACTCCTCTCATTGGCTGCTGGAAGGAAGCGACTCCGCCTGGACCTCTCTGGCGCCATCTACTGCCCAGGGATGGCACCACATCCCTGAAACGCAGACTGACCCACAGAACAGTCCAGAATTTGGCGACAGCCAAATTTAACAAAATTAAGAATGAGAGCAACTTATCTCTCTCATTCTCCCACTAACTTTAGCGTAGTGCCCTTTCTGAAGTAAAGAGGGCGCTACATATATTAAAAAAGAAAGCATTAAAAACTTTTGTCATCAACTGCAGTACCAACATGAGATTGTGCAATACAACAAGCATGAAATAGAACAGATGGATCGACATGTTTCACCCAAAAGGAGCTTCTTCATGATCCACTTGATCATTCACTCATTATGACAGTACAGCTGCTATGGCTGTTACTGAAAGAGTGATTCCGTCACTACTCCCACTTGTGTATCTCCCTTTGGTAATCTACTCACCAGAACGGTTGTTTGATAGTGCCTTGATACGATCTTTCTAAAAAAAACAGTCAGCCCCTTTTCGGGATAGGTAGTAGTCCGGGTCAGTGGGGAGATGAGTGCAGCATTGCGGACATAAAAGGAAACAAGGTGAAGCTCCACATAGTGTTAAAACTGTTTAACAAATGAAAGCAACCCCCCGTATAAAAGTTAAACTTACAAGAATAACTTGGTGAAAGAGCATATCACATTCAAGTACAACATCTGTCTTACTTGGACCGATCGTTCCTAGGTAACGAATGTTGTCGAGGTGGGTACCGGGAAGGCGTTCGCTTGAATGGAACAATGAATCGCGTGGACACGCCCTGACACGTTTCGTAATTGGCTCGCATATTCAGAGGGCGTCATCACGTGAGCCAATCACGAAACTGGTCTACGCGATTCATTGTTCTATTCAAGCGAACGCCTTCCCGGGACTCACCTCGACAACATTCGTTACCTAGGAACGGTACTTTCATTTATTAAACAGTTTTAACACTATGTGGAGCTTCACCTTGTTTCCTTTTATGTCCGCACTGCTGCACTCATCTCCCCACTGACCTGGACTACTGCCTATCCCGAGAGGGGTTGACTGTTTTTTTTTAGAAAGATCGTATCAAAGCACCATCAAACAACCATTCTGGTAGAGTAGATTACCAAAGGGAGATACACAAGTGGGAGCGGCGACGGAATCACTCTTTCAGTCATTTTCCTTCTATTGGCATGAACTGCTGTTGCTATTCTCACCATTAGTGAGAATGAAGTGTTAAGCTGTATTTGTTTCAGAGAAACTACTGAAGTGGTGTGTGCACATTTGAACTTTTGAGCATTGGACTGTTTTTGTTTGTTTTTAAGTTCATTGTTGCTAGAGAAGAAATGGAATATAGATCCTATTTTTGATCTTATTTCCTTTTTTTCCCTTTTTACAAACTGCAGGATATGGATGCATATCTATTTTGGAATTATATATTTCTTGTTTAAGCGCTGTTAAAGCTTAATTTTATATGAGGCATATTTTTATTAGGATTTGTTTTTACTTATAATAGCTTCTGGACTGCAGGACATCATACATAAGTGCCATTGAGCACTGGGATCAGAGGTATCCCAAGGGGCCTATCTGATATTTGCATTTATCATGACAGTACAGCTGACAAGTAACAAAGTACATATATCAATGCATATAAACATTACATGAATCATTTCTATATATAGCATTTGGTGAAAAAATAAATGGAAAATACATCAGGAATTATGGGGCCCCTTACACAGCTTCAGGCATGGGCCCCCTGGAGCAGATTACCGGGGGGCGCTGGGTGCTGCGCCTGAAATTAAGAAGCGGGGGGGCTGCCGCGAATTGAGAAGTGGGGGGGGGCCCTTTACAAAAAAAAGAAGAAATAAAAAAAACTATATAAAAAAAGGGGGTAGCTATCCGGGGGCCATGGGGACCTCTGGGCCCTTTAATAAAAAGAAAAAAATAAATAAAAAATAAATGTAATATTTATTTATATATATATATATATATATATATATATATATATATATATATATATATATATATATATATATATATATATATATATATATATATATATTTTTTTTTTTTAAAGGGGGGTTGCCATCTGGGGCCCTGGGGACCTCTGGGCCCTTTAATACATTTTTTTTTTTTTTTTTTATAAAAAGAAATTACAAAAAAAGGGGGGTTGCCATCCGGGACCTCTGAGCCCTTTAATAAAAAATAAATAAATAAAAAATAAATAAACATTTATAAAAAAAAAATAGGGGGGTTGCCATCGAGGGCCCTGGGGACCTCTGGGCCCTTTAATAAAAAAAATATATACCCAAAAATAAAAAAATAAACATTTATAAAAAAAAGGGTGTTTGCCACATGGGGCCCTGGGGACCTCTGAGGCCTCGTACACACGACAGAGAAACTCGACGTGCTTGGCACGTCGAGTTCCTCGTCTCGTTTTGGGATGAAGCCGCCGAAGAGCTCGGCGGGCCGCCTTCTCCTATAGAACAACGCGGCCAACGAGAAAATAGAGAACATGTTCTCTATTTTCTCGTCGAGCTCCTCGGCGGCTCCATCGAGCCAAAACTGTACAGACGACAGAGATTCTCGGCAGAATCCGGGTTTTGACCGAGTTTCTCGGCGAATTCTGCCGAGAATCTCTGTCGTGTGTACGAGGCCTGAGCCCTTTAATAATAATATTAATAATAATAATAATAATAATTATATATATATTAAAAATAAAAGAAATAAACAACCCCCCTTTTTTAAAGGGGGTTGCCATCCAGGCCCCTGGGGACCTCCGGGCCTCTTACAGGTGTACTACCTGTACCCCCCTGATGGCAGCCCTGAGGAGAAATAGCACTATAGGAGTGAGGATAAAAAAGAGAGCAAGAAAAAGGACAAGAGTTGATAAAAAAAGTCAAAATAATTATTTAACCCCTTAGAGACAGTTACAAACCCGGCCTTTTAAAGGGTTTAGACTTCCGGGAGGCGGGGCTTATTGTCATGTGACCGCCGTGATTGCTTGTCATGGCGGTCACCTGATTGGAAAGCTCCCTAAAACAAGCAGCGAACAGGGCGCACAGGGTGCGCGCTCTTGGCACAGCACTATCCGCTGCTCTGCGCCAAGGCCCAGCCGCCATATTTCCATGCGCTTGGCACAAAGATGTTAATAGAATTGGAGTGATGCGCATTTGGCCAGCATTACAGCATAATCAAGGTTAGACTAACTCATAGTCAGTAGCGGAATGTGTTAAAAATTCCCCTTATTTTGGTGTCATGCTGTTAGCTTTGCCAAGTGGCGTTTGGCCCAACTATGCAGGCACCTTCAAATGGGAGGTCAATCAGCCACAGCTCAAGGAACCTCTAGAAACCTCTGGAGGAATCTTAGGATTCACCCTCGATGAGAATGGCTGGACAAGACATATTAACCGCTTGCCGACTGCCTAACGTAGATATACAATGGCAGAATGGCACGGGCAGGGAAAAAACGCACAGGTACGTTGCTTTGAATCTGCCACCTAGCTTCGTGACTTTGCCCGTGGGACCCGGTGAGATGCCCACGTAAACAAGGCATTTGTCTGTTCTGCCTAGCGACAGGACAGTGATCTACTGTTCCCTGTCATCGGGAGCAGTGATCAATGTCGTGTCACTCGTAGCCCAGCCCCCACACAGTTAGAATCACTCCCTAGGACACACTTAACCCCTAGTGGTTAACCCCTTCCCTGCCTGTGTCATTTACACAGTAATCCGTACATTTTTATAGCACTGACCGCTGTATAAATGACAATGGTTCCAAAATAGTGTCAAAAGTGTCCGATGTGTCCACCGCAATATCGCAGTCACGATAAAAATCGCTGATCACCACAATTACTAGTAAAAAAATAATAATAATAAAAATACAATAAAACTATCCCCTATTTTGTAGACGCTATAACTTTTGCTCAAACCAATGAATATATGCTTATTGAGATTTTTGTTAACAAAAAATATGTAGAAGAAATATATCAGCCTAAACTGAGGAAAAAATATTAACCATATAGAAAAAAGTTAAAAATATAGCTTTTTTTCCCAAAATTTACACTCTTTTTTTGTTTATAGAGCAAAAAATTTAAACCGCAGAGGTGATTAAATACCAACAAATGAAGGCTGTATTTGTGGGGGGGAAAAAAGGATATCAATTTTGTTTGGGTGCAACGTAGCACGACCGCGCAATTGTCAGTTAAAGCAATGCAGTGCCGAGTTGCAAAAAATGGTCCGGTCATTGGGCAGCCAATTCTACCGGGGCTGAAGTGGTTAAGGGAGCCAAGGCATTTTAAAAGTGAACCTATATTTACAGCGGCTTTACTGGTTTATAACATTTATTATTTATTTTAAAGTTTGGTAAGTGCAAAGTTATCATTCATTCAAAACGATAGATATTGTAACTAAATAATACTCAGAAGAGCTATAGATCACAGTATACATGAAGAAGTCTTTTACGACGGGTCTCTTTTTCTGACACACATTTTTTTAACCACTTGCCGCCCGCCAATGACATATTGACGTCGGCAAAGTGGTTGTAGAATCCTGACTGGACGTCATATGACGTCCTCAGGATTCTGAGCCGCTGCGCGCCCCCGGGGGCGCGCATCGCGGTGATCGCTGTTGCAGGGTGTCAGTCTGACACCCCGCAACACCGATCTCGGTAAAGAGTCTCTCACGGAGACTCTTTACCACGCGATCAGCCGTGTCCAACCACGGCTGATCACAATGTAAACAGGAAGAGCAGTTGATGGCTCTTCCTCACTCGCGTCTGACAGACGCGAGTAGAGGAGAGCCGATCGGCGGCTCTCCTGACAGGGGGGGTTCGCGCTGATTGTTTATCAGCGCAGCCCCCCTCGGATCGCCACACTGGACCACCAGGGAAGCCCACCCTGGACCACCAGGGAAGGGCAAACTAAAAAAAAAGTCTGGGAAAAAAAAAAAAAAAAAGTCTGGGAAAAATAAAAAAGTCTGGAAAAAAAAAAGCATTAAAAAAATAAAAAAGATGCCAATCAGTGCCCACAAATGGGCACTGACTGGCAACATGGGTAAATCAGTGCCGCCCCACAGTGTCCATCAGTGCCACCCCACAGTGTCCATCAGTGCCACCCCACAGTGCCCATCCATGCCCAGTGCCCACCTATCAGTGCCCATCTGTGCCACCCATAAGTATCCATCAGTGCCACCCATCTGTGCCGCCCATGAGTGCCCATCTGTGCCGCCTATGAGTGCCCATCAGTGCCACCCATGAGTGCCCATCAGTGCCGCCCATGAGTGCCCATCAGTGCCGCCTATGTGTGCCCATCAGTGCCACCTATATGTGCCCATCAGTGCCGCATACCAGCGCCGCCAATCAGTGCCACCTTATCTGTGCCCGTCAGTACTACCTCATTGATGTCCATCAGTGCCATCTCATCAGTGCTGCCATATCAGTGCCCGTAATTGAAAGAGAAAACTTACTTATTTACAAAAAAATGTACAGAAAAAAATAAAAACGTAATTTTTTTAAAAAATTTTCAGTCTTTTTTTAGTTGTTGCGCAAAAAAAAAAATCGCAGAGGTGATCAAATACCACCAAAAGAAAGCTCTATTTGTGGGAAAAAAAGGACGCCAATTTTGTTTGAGTACAGTGTAGCATGACCGCGCAATTGCCATTCAAAGTGCGACAGTGCTGAAAGCTGAAAATTGGCTTGGGCGGGAAGGTGCGTAAGTGCCTGGTATGGAAGTGGTTAAACATATTTTAGGTCTTATGTATGTTTGCTCCCCAATTACTTGCAGACACATGATCATGAAAAGACAATTTTGCCATTACTTTGTGCTTGCACAATTAATACAACCCTTCAAATGCCTTACATTTTCTAGGCTGGTAACTTTTTCCAGCTGTTTCGTACATCTTGGGCCACAAGAAAATGCGACTTGTTATTGTTCATTGGAATACAGAATGTGCAAAAGATTATCATCAGAAATACTAAAATGATCAAATAATGAAACAATGAGCGCTGAAAGACGGCCATTAAAGATGAGCGCATCTTGTGTAACTAATGTGTAACTAATTCCGTGCAGTATTTTTTTTAAAGCTGATTCCCGAACTGATGCAGCATAGCGCAGCGCTGCATGTCAGAGCTTGTGGCTGATATCAAGGGCTCATTTACACTTGCTTCGGTTCACATTAACCACTTATTTACCAGCCACCATCAATTGATGGCGGCATAGTAGCTCAGCTGTTCTGACAGGACGTCATATGACGTCCCCGTCTTTAAAGCCGTTGGGGGCGCGCTACTTGCAACACGATGCACGTGCCCGGCGGTGGCGATGGCCTTTGGGGTGTGCGAGCTGTGCGGCCGCACAGGGCGCCATGGGCAACAGGGGCGCCGTGCGGCCATCACAGCTCACAGAATGTGAGTCGCAGTCAGTTACTCACATGATCATCACAGGAGTCCGACTCCTACGAGTCACAGCAGCAGGCGCTGCCAGGTCCCCCTGCCCTGAGACTGGGTGAAGAGCAACGCATCGGCTGCGGCACCTGAAAAAAAATGGCTGCTGCCGGCCCCGACAGGCACACTGCGCATGCGCCAGCGCTGCTCGGAAAAGCCAGAAAATGCTTGGCTATTCTCGGGCAGACAGCGCATGTGCAATGTCATCTAAGCGCCGGGCGGCGCCATTTTTAAATGCAAAGCCACACCGTCCACCGAAAGGTAAGTCACACTAAGCCCCTGGCCCTGCATGCATCTACTTTTTCAGATAAAAATAGCGCGGGACTTTCGAGGGGTCAGGTAAGTATAACGGGGGGCCGGTATAGTCGGAAGTTTTTTCACCTTAATGCATAAAATGCGATATACGATATATACGTATGCCATGAAGAAAAAAACCCTAATTTGGTGTGCATCAAGCGTAAGGTGATGATACGGATGCACCGGTATTAGATGTGCCACCGCCCCGATATTGTAGAATTGAACTAAGGACTAGTGAGTACTGGCGCTACTCTGTTACCAGGGACACACTCAGCTATACACTGTACTGCAACACTAAGGACTTTAACGCCCTTACCTATTATCCTTTCCATACCCATGGACTAAGGTCAGTTAGGTAGGCGATTATTTAGACAGATTTACCCATCTGTTTTTCTATGTCCGATTTAATACACTGTATGCACTAGCTGGGTGTGTGAACATATACCTGGATCAGATTCATTGTTCGTTGCTTACCAGCAATCAACTGCCATACCACCGCATGCAATTTAGTTCTGCTTTTTCTTTATGATTATACTCTCCTATCTGGTTGAAACAAATTTCCTTGTGAATTACAATCAGTGATAGGCCAATAAAAGACCGTTCGTTGATTACCACCAACGCGGGATACCCCTTAATGAAATATCTATGCTCCTGAGGAAGCGCTAATTCCATAAGCGCGCAACATGTCGAGCAAATCCTCCTAGTCCTCTGGACAACCATCTGGTCACTTGTTATATAACGTTTTTTAGAATTATGCTTTTTATCTTAAGCTTTTTATGTTAGAACTATACAATGTATGTGAACCGTGTGTGGTAAACCAGTTGTCAATTGAACTTCACTTTGTGATTTTTTATTTATAACGGTTTCTATGATATTTCTATATCTATAATAAATTTTTCTAGTTTTCTACAATTTTTGTATCGTGTGCCTTCATATACGTATGCCACCTCACAGGTGGTACATACAGGACCGTAGCCCATGTCTGTCCGTCAGTGAAGGTGTTTTGTGATTTATATACGCAGGGCTTTTTTTCTCAGAGAATAGGTGCGGGACCTCCTCCTTTCTGAGTCAATCCATTGACTCCGCCCCCTACCCACCTCCTAGTACCACCCCTTTTAGAGAATACAGAACCAAGTATCATTTTATAGTGCTAAGTATTTTGTATGGAATTTGTTAATGATAACAAGAAAAGCAGTAAAAAGGATCTAGCAACAATGGACACCCCAGTGACAATACACTCCCAACAGCCAGCATCAATAGACCCTCCAGCAGCCAGCAATATAAGACCCTCTCCCACAACAGCAGATCCCACTAGCAATGATTTACCCCCTGCAACATAAGACCCACCCCAGCAACAATACAACCCCCACTGGCAACAACAGACTTCCACAGCAACAAAAATAAGTCCCCTCCAGCAAAAATAGATTCCCCAGTAGCCAGCATTAATAGACCCTCCAGCAGCCAGCAACAAAGACACCTTCTTCAACAGTAAATCCCCCCCAGCAACATAAGACTCACCCAGCAACAATAGATCCCCCATGAACAACAGAAGACCAACCCAGCAACAATAGATCCCCTGTCCTCAGCAAATAGATTCCCTCCAGCAACAACAGATTCCCCAGCACCAGCATCAATAGATCCTCCAGCACCCCTTGCCATTACATATATGCAGTTCTGGAATTGCCGGAACTGCGTTCCTGCTGAAAAAAAGCCCTGTATATACGTATGCCACCTCACTGACGGTACACACAGGAGGACCATAGCCCATGTGGTCAGTCAGTGAAGCTGTTTTGTGATTTATATACGTATGCCACCTCACTGACGGTACACACAGGAGGACCATAGCCCATGTGGTCAGTCAGTGAAGCTGTTTTGTGATTTATATACTTATGTCGCCTCACTGACGGTACACACAGGAGGACCATAGCCCATGTGGTCAGTCAGTGAAGCTGTTTTGTGATTTATATACTTATGTCGCCTCACTGACGGTACACACAGGACCATAGCCCATGGCTGTCAGTCAGTGAAGCTGTTTTGTGATGGATGCCACCTCACTGGCGGTACACACAGGACCATAGCCCATGTGGTCAGTCAGTGAAGCTGTTTTGTGATTTATATACATATGCCACCTCACTGACGGTACACACAGGACCATACTAGGGTTGCCACCTGTACGGGAATGACCCGGACAGTACGGGTCTTGACACTTGTGCCCGGGTTTCTATCCTCCTGAAACCCGGACACAGCAGTATACCTCCAGTCCCAGTAGGGTTGCCACCTGTACGGGAATGACCTGGACAGTACGGGTCTTGACACTTGTGCCCGGGTTTCTATCCTCCTGAAACCCGGACACAGCAGTATACCTCCAGTCCCAGCCAGTGTGGGAACTCAGTGGGGGGTCCATACCTCCAGTCCACATCCCCTCCTATATCTTTCGAAGCAGTGCCGCTTTACGGCTCTATACGGCGCCTGCGCACCGACGTTCGGCTTCTTTCGGCAACTTGTGACGCGCAGTATGCGACGGTAGGAAGCCTGTCAATCAATTAGGAAGGCCCAGTCCCGCAGAAGACATACCCGGAAGCGGCGGTGAAAATACAGTATGTACGGGGATACAATTTAAAAAAAAACAGCCGATTGTCATTATGACAACGCGGCTGAATGTAATGTTAAAAAATTATTTTTTGTGGGAACCTCCGCTTTAATTCTAAAGGCTGCGGCTCCACCGCTGAGTGCTCTCTCTCTCTCTCCCTAGTATCCTTCAATGCAGGCTGATAAATAGTGCTGGCAGACAAGGGCACAGACAGGTGCAGTAGAGAAGATGTGTGGCTGCCGTTGCCGGGGCAGAGCGGAGCAGGGCATTGCAAGAGACAAACACATGGTCAGTGTTGGGGGTGCTCAGTGATAGTGGAGGGAGCAGTGTGGTGGGGGAAGTTAAGGTGCAGGGAATTTGGGTAGCTCAACAGGCTTCGGCAACCGTTTCTGCCTCTGCCCACAGTGGTTGATTCCAGACAGGATGAGTGGAATGGGTTGCTTTTAGCTTCCGCCTCCATCTGTCACCTGGGATTTCCCTGGTCCTAGCAGTGGGTAAGCGGGTGTTCCTGGCAGCTTCCTAGATATTATATGCTCCTTGCTCCTTCTCTATCAGCCTGAGCTCTCCTCCACCTCTCTGGCTGTGTGACCTAACTATCCAGCACTTTTTCACTCAGTTTCAGACAACTGTTCTCTAAGGCCCCATTCACACCTGAGCGTTTTGTCGCCTGAAGCGTGACGCTCCAAAACGCTAGAGGGGAAAAAATACATTATTCCCTATGGAGATGGTTCACATCTCCACTCCGAAACACCTGACGCCGAACGCCTGAAGCTCAAACAAGTTCCGGACCCTTTTTTGTCGCGCGAATTTGTCGCGCGAAGTACAAAAACGTCGGACGACGCTGTATGCGCCCTATAGGCTCACTATGCAAGCCGCTTAGGGCCCCGCAAAGCTGCGGAGGGCCCCCCAAATTACTAGAGGCCCTGCCTGGTGAGAAGTAATTTTACGCCCCTCACCCTGCTTCTCAACTCGCTGGCTGCATGGGCGAAGAGGTAAGAAGTCACCACCCCCGCTTCTCACTTTAACCACTTGAGACCCACGCTATTGACAAAAGACGTCAATAGCGCGGCTCTCAAGTGCCAAGTGGACGTCTTTGGACGTCTTTTAAAGTGCATTACCCGCGCGCGCCTCTGGGGGGCGCGCAGCGGGGAAACACTGTCCCAGCGCATCGCTCGGGAGCCGATGCGTGTACCTGGCGGCCGCCCCTGCCGCCGGGTACACGCGATTGTCAGTAACACAGCAGGGACGTGGAGCTCTGTGTGTAAACACAGAGCTCCACGTGCTGTCAGAGGAGAGAGGAGACCGATCTGTGTCCCTTGTACATAGGGACACAGCATCGGTCACCTCCCCCAGTCACCCCCCTCCCCCCACACAGTTAGAACACACCCAGGATACACATTTTACCCCTTCCTCACCCCCTAGTGTTAACCCCTTCCCTGCCAGTCACATTTATACAGTAATTAGTGCATTTTTATAGCACTGATCGCTGTATAAATGTCAATGGTCCCAAATTTGTGTCAAAAGTGTCCGATACGTCCGCCGCAATATCGCAGTCCCAATAAAAAAATCGCAGATCGCCGCCATTACTAGTAAAAAAATAATAATAAAAAAAATCATAATTCTGTTCCCCATTTTGTAGGCGCTATAACTTTTGCGCAAACCAGTCGCTTATTGCGATTTTTTTTATTTTTTACAAAAATACGTAGAAAAATACATATCGGCCTTTTTAAAACAAAAATTGGGATATTTATTATAGCAACAAGTAAAACATATATATATTTTTTTACAATTGTCTCTCTTTTTTTGTTTATAGCGCAAAAAATAAAAACCGCAGAGGTGATCAAATACCACCAAAAGAAAGCTCTATTTGTGGGGAAAAAAGGATGTCAATTTTGTTTGGGAGCCACGTCGCACGACCGCGCAAATGTCAGTTAAAGCGACGCAGTGCCGGAAGCTGAAATTTCGCCTGGGCACGAAGGGGGTTTATGTGCCCAGTAAGCAAGTGGTTAAAGGGGTGTTCCAGTAATTTTTTTATGTTAATTAAAAGTCAGCAGCTACAAAAAGTGTAGCCGCTGGCTTTTAATAAACATACACTCACCTGTTTCACGTTCCAGCGACGCGCTGGCCGGGGCTCCGCTCCTCTCCCCCCCCCCTCTCCAGCCGGCGTCTTCATTCAAAGTGTGGGCACCCAGCCGTGACAGCTTTTCGGCTTCATGGCCGGGCACCCACTGCGCATGCGCGAGCGTCACTGCGCATGCGCTAGCGGAGCTGCGCCATCCAATTGGACAGGCGATCGCCTGGGACCTGTCACGTGTCCCAAGCGATCGCCTACAAGGAGGGGCTGCAGAAAGGCGATTAGACTATTCGCCTTAGCAGCCCCTCGGCGGAAGGAGGAAGTGGGACAGGAAGTCCCACTCCTCCTGAAGCCCCCACACCCGCCCCCAAAAAAGTTACATGCCAAATGTGGCACGTAAGGGGGCGAGGAGTGGATTAAGCAGAAGTTCCGCTTTAATCTAAGAATGTAAGATGTAATTTGGGACAGCAAAACCCAACCCCCCCCCCCCCTCCCCCCGCTTCTCAACTTTAATCTTAATCTTTAATGTGACATGTCACTGTCGGCAGCATGTCATTTTGCTTAGGGCCCCAGGGAGGTCAGGATCGGCACTGAGCCGCGTACACACGATAGGTTAACCAGAGAACAACGGTCTGAAGGACCGTTTTCATCGGTCAAAACCGATCGTGTGTGGGCCCCATAGGTTATTTAACCATAAAAAAGCCAACTTGCTTTAAAATTTAACCTATGGGTTCCTAACCGATAGGTCAAAACCGATCGTTAGTATGCAAAACCATCGGTTAAAAACCCGCGCATGCTCAGAATCAAGTCGACGCATGCTCGGAAGCATTGAACTTCATTTTTTTCAGCACGTCGTTGTGTTTTACGTCACCGCGTTCTGACACGATCGGTTATTTAACTGATGGTGTGTAGGCACGACTGACCATCAGTCAGCTTCATCAGTTAACCTAAGACAACGGTCCTTCAGACCGTTCTCATCGGTTTGACCGATCGTGTGTACGAGGCTTTAGTGTCTGGTGTAGGATTTGGGGGGCCTGGGTGCATGTTGGCCATTATAGATTTGCTGTATGTATATACATGTGCTGGGATAAATACTTGGTACAGGACAAGCCATTACTGGCCACATCAGACCTCATGGGGAGAGCCCCAATGCCCCTTTAAGCCCTTTTCACAGTTAACACAGTTGGTCACACCCACTGTTTGCCATGGCACGATATGAGTGCCACATTACTACTTCCCTGGGGCACACAGAGGTGTCCCAGGTATTTTACAGTCCCATGATACATACTACTGGCTCGACCAAAAGGTGGCAACCCTGTCCCTAACCATAGCCCATGTCTGCAGAGGCGTTGCTAGGGGGGTGTGGGGGGTGCGGTCCGCACCGGGTGACACCCGCTAGAGGGGTGACACCATCCCGTTTTTTTTTAGCTGACATGCCCAGCCTGCCCTGTGCAATCCCAGCCTGCCCTGTACCACCCCAGCCTGCTCTGTGCCACCCCAGCCTGCCCTGTACCACCCCAGCCTGACCTGTATCACCCAGCCTGCCCTGTACCACCCCAGCCTGCCCTGTAGCACCCCAAACAGCCCTATACCACCCCAGCCTGCCCTGTACCCCCCAAACAGCCCTGTACCACCCCAGCCTGCCCTGTACCACCCCAGCCTGCCCTGTGCCACCACAGCCTGCCCTGTACCACCCCAAACTTTCCCATGCCACCCCAACTTGCCCTGTGCCACCCTAACTTGCCCTGTACCACCCCAATCTGCCCTATGCCACCATAACTTGCCCTATACCACCCCAACCTGCCCAATGCCACCCTAACTTGCCCTGTACCACCCCAACCTTTCCCATGCCATCACAACTTGCCCTATGCCACCCTAACTTGCTCTATACCACCCCAACCTGCCCTGTACCACCCTAACTTGCCCTATACCACCCCAACCTGCCTTATGCAACCCTAACTTGCCCTATACCACCCCAAACTACCCTATATCACCCCAACATGCCCTATACCACCTTAACCTGTCCTATACCACCCCACTACACCAACCTGCCACTATACCACTCTATACTACCCTAACCTGCCACTATACTGCCTATACTATCATTTACAGGGGCTGGTTTAAGGTGCGCCCTGTGCCCATGCGCTGCCTGCTTGGTGCTGGGCAGCATAGACAGAGGGGGGGTGACACCATGTTTTACCGCACCGGGTGACACCAACCCTAGTGACGCCACTGCATGTCTGTCCGTCAGTGAAGCTGTTTTGTGATTTATATACGTATGCCGCCTCACTGACGGTACACACATGACCATAGGGATCACTGACAGGCTGGCACCATAGGCCGTGTCTATGAGTGAGTGAAGCGGATGGATACAGATCACTGACAGGCTGGCACCATAGGCCGTGTCTATGAGTGAGTGAAGCGTATGGATACAGATCACTGACAGGCTGTCACCACAGGCCGTGTCTATGAGTGAGTGAAGCGGATTGGCTACAGATCACTGACAGGCTGGCACCATAGGCCGTGTCTATGAGTGAGTGAAGCGGATTGGATACAGATCACTGACAGGCTGGCACCACAGGCCGTGTCTATGAGTGAGTGAAGCGGATTGGATACAGATCACTGACAGGCTGGCACCATAGGCCGTGTCTATGAGTGAGTGAAGCGGATTGGATACAGATCACTGACAGGCTGGCACCACAGGCCGTGTCTATGAGTGAGTGAAGCGGATTGGATACAGATCACTGACAGGCTGGCACCACAGGCCGTGTCTATGAGTGAGTGAAGCGGATGGCTACAGATCACTGACAGGCTGGCACCATAGGCCGTGTCTATGAGTGAGTGAAGCGGATTGGATACAGATCACTGACAGGCTGGCACCACAGGCCGTGTCTATGAGTGAGTGAAGCGGATTGGATACAGATCACTGACAGGCTGGCACCACAGGCGGTGTCTATGAGTGAGTGAAGCGGACGGATACAGATCACTGACAGGCTGGCACCACAGGCTGTGTCTATGAGTGAGTGAAGCGGATGGCTACAGATCACTAACAGGCTGGCACCATAGGCCGTGTCTATGAGTGAGTGAAGCGGATTGGCTACAGATCACTGACAGGCTGGCACCACAGGCCGTGTCTATGAGTGAGTGAAGCGTATGGATACAGATCACTGACAGGCTGGCACCATAGGCCGTGTCTATGAGTGAGTGAAGCGGATTGGCTACAGATCACTGACAGGCTGGCACCACAGGCCGTGTCTATGAGTGAGTGAAGCGGATTGGATACAGATCACTGACAGGCTGGCACCACAGGCCGTGTCTATGAGTGAGTGAAGCGGATTGGATACAGATCACTGACAGGCTGGCACCATAGGCCATGTCTATGAGTGAGTGAAGCGTATGGATACAGATCACTGACAGGCTGCCACCACAGGCCGTGTCTATGAGTGAGTGAAGCGGATTGGATACAGATCACTGACAGGCTGGCACCATAGGCCGTGTCTATGAGTGAGTGAAGCGGATTGGCTACAGATCACTGACAGGCTGGCACCACAGGCCGTGTCTATGAGTGAGTGAAGCGGATTGGATACAGATCACTGACAGGCTGCCAATATAGGCCGTGTCTATGAGTGAGTGAAGCGGATTGGATACAGATCACTGACAGGCTGCCACCATAGGCCGTGTCTATGAGTGAGTGAAGCGGATTGGCTACAGATCACTGACAGGCTGGCACCATAGGCCGTGTCTATGAGTGAGTGAAGCGGATTGGCTACAGATCACTGACAGGCTGGCACCATAGGCCGTGTCTATGAGTGAGTGAAGCGGATTGGCTACAGATCACTGACAGGCTGGCACCATAGGCCGTGTCTATGAGTGAGTGAAGCGGATTGGATACAGATCACTGACAGGCTGGCACCATAGGCCGTGTCTATGAGTGAGTGAAGCGGATTGGCTACAGATCACTGACAGGCTGGCACCACAGGCCGTGTCTATGAGTGAGTGAAGCGTATGGATACAGATCACTGACAGGCTGGCACCATAGGCCGGGTCTATGAGTGAGTGAAGCGGATTGGCTACAGATCACTGACAGGCTGGCACCATAGGCCGTGTCTATGAGTGAGTGAAGCGTATGGATACAGATCACTGACAGGCTGGCACCATAGGCCGGGTCTATGAGTGAGTGAAGCGGATTGGCTACAGATCACTGACAGGCTGGCACCATAGGCCGTGTCTATGAGGGAGTGAAGCGGATTGGATACAGATCACTGACAGGCTGGCACCATAGGCCGTGTCTATGAGTGAGTGAAGCGGATTGGATACAGATCACTGACAGGCTGCCACCACAGGCCGTGTCTATGAGTGAGTGAAGCGGATTGGATACAGATCACTGACAGGCTGGCACCATAGGCCGTGTCTATGAGTGAGTGAAGCGGATTGGATACAGATCACTGACAGGCTGCCACCATAGGCCGTGTCTATGAGTGAGTGAAGCGGATTGGATACAGATCACTGACAGGCTGCCACCATAGGCCGTGTCTATGAGTGAGTGAAGCGGATTGGATACAGATCACTGACAGGCTGCCACCATAGGCCGTGTCTATGAGTGAGTGAAGCGGATTGGATACAGATCACTGACAGGCTGCCACCATAGGCCGTGTCTATGAGTGAGTGAAGCGGATTGGATACAGATCACTGACAGGCTGCCACCATAGGCCGTGTCTATCAGTCCGCACACACAGGTACCACAAGCCGTTTAAACTCCCCTCCGTGCCTGAGCCCCACCCATCCCGGCTTTGCGCGCCGCTGATTGGTCTCCTCTCATCTGATTTGCATTGACGTCATTGAAGGCCGGAGGGCACCCGCCCGCGGAGCTGTCATTGGCTGTGGCCGGGTGACAGCGGCGGTGAGGAGTAGTACGGGAGGGCAGGCCGGTAGGCAGAAGGGAGAGAGAGGCTCACACTTCACACTGCAGAGCCGCCCGCTGACAGCGCCAATCATTAGTCCCCGGGGTATGTGTACCCGGTGAGGGGGCGGAGAGTGCGGATGTCAATAAGCCCCCCCCGATCCTTCTCCGCTGGAAGATGATGAGGAGGAGTCCCAGCTAAACACCGGGCCACCGATGAGCCCCATCACCGGGGAAGGGCGTGGAGAGGAGCCGTACCGTCCGATCGCCCCCGGAGATCATGTTGCCATGCTGATGCTGAAGATGGAGCGGGGGGGATGTGAGCTGGGATCCCGATGAGGAGCGATCTCCACCGATCACCGGGCCCCGGGACATGCGGCACGGCAGAGGCGGCACCCCGCAGGCTGCACCGTACCGAGGACTGAGCGGCTGAGATCAGCAATCACTGCACCGGGACCGTCATCATCATCATCACCGGACTGAGGAGGTCCCAGCATGGGCTGTGCTCCGAGCATCCACATCTCCGACAGCAGGGTGGTCTACCACAGCGGGAAAGAGTCCGACGAGTCCCCCAACCAGACCAACACTCTGTCCCAGCAACACAACCACTCCGTACCCCCCGGATTATTCATCAAAGCCTCGCACACCTCCACTTATAAGGTGAGGACTAATCCCAGGGACAGGGGGGGGGGGAGGGACAGATACAGCATGGACCCCCCATCACCGACACCCCCCCCCATCACTGACAACCCCCCCCCCCCCACACACACACACACAACCACTCCGTACCCCCCGGATTATTAATCCCTGGGACGGGGGGGAGGGACAGACACAGCATGGACCCCCCCCATCACTGACACCCCCCCATCACTGACACCCCCCCCCGACGTAACCACAGGAGATGGGACCCCCCATCACTGACCCCCCCCGACATAACCACAGGAGATGGGACCCCCCCATCACTGACGCCCCCCCCCCCGACATAATCACAAGAGATGGAACCCCTCATCACTGACCCCCACATAGCCACAGGAGATGGGACCCCCCATCACTGACACCCCTCCACCGACATAACCACAGAAGATGGCACCCCCCCCCCCCCGACATAACCACAGAAGATGGCACCCCCCCCTCCCCCCTGACATAACCACAGAAGATGGGACCCCCCCATCTCCAGACAACAAGGGGGGCGGGGGGCGGCATAGGCCTTTTATATGCTGCAATGAGGTGATAGGCTGCCAGGCGATGGTATTTGTGCAAAGTAGATCTTCCGTAATCCAAGACTTCTAATTCCCATTCCCCATGACAGGTGGTGGTACAAAGGTAAGGAAGCAGCAGGGTGGCACATGTACCATTCAACCCATCCACCACTGGAAAATCATAGGCCTTTTATATGCTGCAAAGGGGTAAGCCCTTGGTAAAGTAGATCATCAGTAATCCAAGTCATCTTATAGACATTTGCCATCAATCAGAATGCTTTCCTAGCGGCATTTAACTGGGCATCACAAATGTCAGCTGCAGGCCATTCAGGGTAACTTCCTTATAAGCCAGGCAGCTGGTCGTACCATCTCTGTTCCTCTAGGAAGGAGAACAGGCAACGTAAGGTGACATCAGGACGGTGCATCCATCGTAGAACCCCACCGCCGGCACAAGGAGACCTGGACGGTAGCCTAGGCATTTGGGGGGGTCAATGGGCTGTTTTATGTAAAGTAGATTGTGGTTCTCAATCCTGTCCTTTAAACAGGCCATGTTTGCAGGTTTTCCTTTATCTTGCACAGGTGCTTTAAATCCGAGTCGATGGCTTGGAATTTGGACAGCTATTTAAGAGAAATTCCCAAAACATGGCCTGTTGGGGGTACTTGAGGACAGGATTGAAAACCACGGAAGTAGATCGTCTGTAATTCAGGTCTTCTAATTCCCATTCCCCTTTGATTGGGGGGCAGAGGTACACAGAGTAGGGAAACGGCAGGGGATGGGACATTAACCATTCAAGCCCACCGCCGCAAGTGGGCCTGGGGGAGGCATGTGCTGCAAAGGGTTAATAGGGTGTCAAGCGATGGTGTTCATGCAGGGATGGTATATCCACTGTAGAACCCTGCCGACGACACAAGGGGGTCTGGGTGACAGCGTATTTTTTTTTGGGCTTCTGCAAAGGATTAAACGGCTGTCAAGGGACATGCTTTGGTAAAGTAGATCATTCATAATCTAAGTCCTCTAATTCTCATTTCCTCTCTTTCCAAGGGGGCATTTACCTGGGTATCACACATGCCATGTCGAGGAGAACGGGCAGAGATTTTTAGGTAGATTCAAGTACATCTGCCTAAACTTGCGGCCGCGTAGCTTAGCCTGTTTAGGCTACGCCGCCGTAAATTAGCTAGGCAAGTACATGATTCTCAATATACTTGCCTGCTAATATACGGCGGCGTAGCCTAAAGCGGGCGGGCGTAAGGGCGCCGAATTCAAATGTGTTGGAGGGGGGCGTGTTTGATGGTAATGAGGCTTGACCTCACGTTTTTTACGTTTTTTTTTATTTTTATTAACTGCACATTTCCCAGTGTGCATTACGGCTACGTACGCCGCACAGGCCTATTGATTTAGACGTGGACGTAAACGACGTAAATCCCGATTCGCGGACGACTTGCGCAAACGACGTAAAAAATTTGATTCTCGCGGCGGGAACGGCGGCCATACTTTAACATTGTTATTCCACCTCATAGGTGGAATAACTTTAGGCCTGCTAATGCCTTACGGAAACGGCGTAAATCGACTGCGGCGGCCGGGCGTACGTTCGTGAATCGGCGTATCCCCTCATTTACATATTCTGCGCCGACCGCAATGGAAGCGCCACCTAGCGGCCATCCAAAATATTGCAATCTAAGATAGGACGGCGCAAGCCGTCGTATCTTAGATATGTTTAAGCGTATCTCTGTTTGAGCATACGCTTAAACATAGGTCGGCGTAGATTCTGAGTTGGGTCGGCTTATCTACTGAGAAGTCGGCCTAACTCTACCTGAATCTACCTAATACAATGTAAGGTAACAGCAGGATGGTACATCCACCATAGAATCCCACCGCCAGCACAAGGGTGCCTGGGGGGGCAGCATGGGCCTTTTGCCTTCTACAAAGGGTTAAATCGGCTGTCAAGTGTCAGATTGTGGCTTGTAGAAGTGATCAAGATACAGCCTTTGGTAAAGTAGATCATTCTTAATCGAAGTCCTCTAATTTTGATTTCCTCTCGAAGTTCTTTCCAAGGGGGCATTTACCTGGGTATCACACATGCAGCCTTTGGTAAAGTAGATCATTCATAATCTGCCATCTGATTAGAATGCTTCATTGGGGGCTATTTAACTGGGCATCAGAAATGTCAGTTGCAGGCCATTCGGGATACCTCCTCTTTATTTGTCAGCCAGGCAATTCATCTCCCCATTTCTTCTCCTAGAGGAGGGAGAGCAGGCAGGTTATGGAGACAGCAGGATATTACATCCACCATTGAATCCCACCGCCGGCACAAGGGGCCTAGATCGCAGCATAGGCTCTTGGACGGCTGTAAAGGGTTAACAGGCTGTCAAGTGACAGCTTTCCGCTTGTGCAAGTGATCGCCAAAGTAGATCGTTCACATAGGTGTGCGCAGCCTATTGCATTAGGGTGTGCACCCCAAATCTCAAACACACATGAACGCCACCCGCTGTCACAGAAAGGAGGCTCTGGTGGTGGGAGACAGTTGATTGGGAGCATATTACGTTACGCCCTAAATACGGGTGTAACGTGTTCCTACTGTTGAACCTAGCCTTTAATGTAATGGGGGCATTTACACTGGCCACTGTCATCCCCAACCACCCACCTGGTGCTTTCCCTGGATAATGCTAATGCGCATGGGGTGATTAGGGTGTGCCCTGGCACACCCTGTGCGCATGCCTATGATCGTCCATAATCCAAGCCCTTTCATTCTCATTTCCTCCTGATCATAGGGCCAGATTCACAAAAGAGATACGACGGCGTATCTCCTGATACGCCGTCGTATCTCTGAGATGCGATGGTCGTATCTATGCGCCTGATTCATAGAATCAGGTTACGCATAGATAGCCCTAAGATCCGACAGGTGTAATTGACTTACACCGTCGGATCTTAGGCTGCAATTCCAGGCCGGCCGCTAGGTGGCGATTCCATTGCGGTCGGCGTAGAATATGCAAATGACTAGTTACGCCGATTCACGAACGTCCGCTTTGCCCGTCGCTCTAAATTTACGTAGTTTCCGTAGAGATACGCGGCGTAAAACTAAAGGTGCCCTCTAGGTGGCCTAGCCAATGTTAAGTATGGCCGTCCTTCCCGCGTCAAAATTTTTAATTTCACGTCATTTGCGTAAGTCATCCGTGAATGGCGCTGGACGCCATTTACGTTAACGTCTAAACCAATGACAGCCTTGCAACGTCATTTAGCGCAATGCACGTCGGGAAATTTTAGGGACGGAGCATGCGCAGTACGTTCGGCGCGGGAACGTGCCTAATTTAAATGGTCCCCGCCCCATTTGAATTAGGCGGATTTACGCTACGCCCCCGCAAGTTTACAGGTAAGTGCTTTGTGAATCAAGCACTTGCGCTGTAAACTTGCAGCGGTGTAACGTAAATGGGATACGTTACGCCGCCGCAGCGTAACGCATTTGTATGTGAATCTGGCCCATAGTTCCCAATGGACCATTTAACTGGGCGTCACGAATGTCAATTTCAGGCCACTTCTGCCTTTCAGAGTTTCTGCATTCTTATTTGTCAGCCAGGCAATTAATCTCGCCATTTCTGCTAATGAGGGGTAATACCTCTGAGGAGGACAGGAGGGAACGAGGCCAGGTCATGAAGGAAGGGATACACAGCGGCAGATCCAGTGGCAAAGTAACAGCAGGGCATTAGATCCACCGCTGAGCCCCACCACCCCACCAGCGTAGGGGGGCCTGGATGGCAGGGTAAGGCCTTTGGGCTACTGGAAAGGGTTAATACGCTGTCAAAGGACAGGCTTTCACAAATGATTGGCAAAGCAGATCATCTATAATCCCAGTCATTTAATTCCCATTTCCCCTTCATCAGAGTCCTTCCCGAGGGGCCATTTAGCCGGGCATCACAAATGTCAGTTTCGGGCCACTTCCCTGCTTCCTTATTTGACATGCAGGCAATTAATCTTCCCGTTTCTGCTAACGAGACGCACATTCACGGCCATTGTTTACTAACGGGGTGTTTTCATCGGGAGAGGAGAGGACAGGGCAAAAATAAAGGAGCGAGAGAACGCCAGAACCTATACTTAGCGTGCTTTTGCAATAAGCACAGGGCTTACCTCTTCATGTCCTTGACTGTACTGCAGGTCAGTTTTTATATAGCTTCTATGTGTCTGGATGATAAACGTCGGCAGGCAAATATTGATATTTGTATAGGTATTTTTTTGGCACCATTTACTAATTGCTGAATGAAATATTTAACATTGGGAAGAAAAGCAGCTTGTTTGAGGCTGTCAGCCGGTTAGATGGATAGGGGACCAGGGAATTGGCAAAACCTACTCAATGCAGACTGTCTCTTTCATTCGAGGGTTTCAGCAGGACGGGCATTCTGTGTTCTTAGGGCCCAGCGTTTAACCCCCGAGGAACGCCAGTCACCAGAGAGATCGGCCTCCAAATAGGTGGACCAGGAAAACGTTCTCACTCTTCTACCATTGCTTTCTTATGTTGTCTCTCTTTTGGTCTTATGTGATTTCTATGGTTTTGTACTGTATTGGTTTTATGGTGTGTTATTGTTGTTTTATTATTTGATTTTAATTGTGGTACATATTTTATATTGTTACTATGTTAATTTATGCCTGTAACACTCGGTCCTGTTGTGAATTGTTAAGGTCTGGAAGGTGATTCTACGCTATACAAGCAATAAGCAATAAACAATAAACAACAAACACGTTTTATCGCACAATAAATAACAACCAATTGGGAACCAGGAGACTTTCCTAATAGAAAATATTTAAAGCCGGAGACATATTTTTAGCACTTTTTTATTTTTATAATATATATATATATATATATATATATATATATATATATATATATATATATATATATATATATATATATATATATATATATATATATATATATATATATATATATATATAAAAAATGTATAAATTTTATAAATTTGTATAAAATATATATTATATATAATAATTTTATTTTTTTGAGCAAAGAAAAGCATGAATTAACCACTTGCTTACTGGGCACATATACCCCCCTCCTGCCCAGGTGAAATTTCAGCTTCCGGCACTGCGTCGCTTTAACTGACAATTGCGCGGTCACGCGACGTGTCTCCCAAAACAAAATTGACGTCCTTTCCCCCCCCCCCCCACAAGTAGAGCTTTCTTTTGGTGGTATTTGATCACCTCTGCGGTTTTTATTTTTTGCGCTATAAACAAAAGAGAGCGTCAATTTTGAAAAAAATACAATGGGCCAGATTCTCCAATAATCTGCGGCGGCCTCGCGTTAGCTATTTACACTACGCCGCCGCAACTTACTGGAGCAAGTGCCGTATTCCTCAAGCACTTGCTCCGTAGTTTGCGGAGGCGTAGTGTAAAAGGCCCGGCGTATCCCCGCGTATTTCACAGGGGGCGGCTTATATTTAAATTAAGCGCGCCCCCGTTTCGATCGAACTGCGCATGCGCCGGGCTAAAAATAGCCCAGTGCGCATGCTCCAGTTCTCGGCGGAAAACGTCAATGACGCCGACGTGTGCGTCATTGACGTAAAGTCGTATTCAAGAACGACTTAGGAAAACGACGTACCCGACGGGAAAAAAAGGACATGACCCGACGCCATACTTAACATGGCATACGTGGGACTGGCGTAAGGTTACCCCTCATATAGCAGGGGTAACCTTACGCAAACGACGTAAGCGACGGTTACGCGACGCAATTTCGTTCGGGAATCGGCGTATCAGGCTCATTTGCATAAACAAATGAGACCTGAACGTAAACGCCACCTAACGGTTGGTGGCGAATTACATTTAAGATCCGACAGTGTAAGTGACTTACACATGTCGGATCTTCAGCGTATCTATGCGAAAATGATTCTAAGAATCACTCGCATAGATACGCGGGTCAAAAAAGAGAGATACGACGCAGTTTCCTGAGATACTCCGTCGTAACTCTTCTGAGAATTTGGCCCAATATTTTTTACTTGTTGCTATAATATCCCAATTAAAAAAAAAAAAAAAAAAAAAAAAAAAAAATTTCAGTCTAGGCCGATACGTATTCTTCTACATATTTTTGGTAAAAAAAAAAAAAAAAAACGCAATAAGCGACTGGTTTGCGCAAAAGTTATAGCGCCTACAAAATAAGGGACAGAATTATTATTTTTTATTTTACTAGTAATGGCGGTGATCTGCGATTTTTATTGGGACTGCGACATTATGGCGGACACATCGGACACTTTTGACACATTTTTGGCATCATTCACATTTATACTGCGATCAGTGCTATAATAATGCACTAATTACTGTATAAATGTGACTGGCAGGGAAGGGGTTAACACTAGGGGGTGAGGAAGGGGTTAAATGTGTACCCTATATAGTGTTCTAACTGTGGGGGAAGGGGGGTGACTGGGGGAGGTGACCGATCTGTGTCCCTATGTACAAGATACACAGATCAGTCTCCTCTCTCCCCTGACAGGACGCTGTCTCTGTGTGAGCCGGCAATGAGAGATGATCTCATATGTTTACATATGAGATCATCTCTCATTGGCCGCACAGATCGCCTAACAAACGGCCACTCCAATTGGCCGTTCACGGCGATCTGTGATTGGCTGTGTCCAAGGGACACGGCCAGCACAGAGTTTCCCCGCTGCGCGCTCTGGAGCGCGCGCGGGGAACGAGGAAAGGGGCGGACGTCAATTGACGTCCTGTTGGATTTTCAGGTCCGCGCTGTAGCCGTCATTCGGCTATAGCGCGGGCCTCAGGTGGTTAAAGGGGATGTAAAGGTTTGTTTTTTATTTTCTAAATAGGTTACTTTATAGCGGAGGTTCACCCACTGGGGCGACTCGTCAGGCGACTCAGCCGCCTGACAAGTCGCGTCCCATTCTATTCAATAGAACCGTTCTAATAGGGGCGACGCAAGTCGCTCTGACTTAGAAAAAGGTTCTTGTACGACTTCGGGGGCGACTTGCATTCACTTCATTTTGCAAGTCGCCTCTGAAGTCGTCTTCAGGACGCCTTGCCCAGTCGCCCCCGAAGTCGTGCCGCCGCAATGTGAACCGGCTCTTAAACAATTATATACCATTCCATCCAGCATACTGCCGACATGTACAGTATGCTGTTTTTTTTTTTTTTTTTTTTTCGCTGTACATACATTTTTATACTTTGTTTTCTTTTCAGACTCCCGCGGGGAATAGGCGTTCCTATGAAGAGGCGTAGATGATTGACGTGCGGATAAGGCGCGCCACGCGTTCCGAAAATAGCCGAAATGGGACTCGGCTATATACGGCGCCTGCGCAGTCGGCTCCTAGTCTGTGCGCAGGCGCCGTATAGAGCCGAGTCCCAGTCCGGCTATTTTCAGAACGCGTGACGCCCTTAATCCGCACGTCAATCATCTACGCCTCTTCATAGGAACGCCTATTCCCCACGGGAGTCAGAAAAGAAAAAGAAGTATAAGACGGTATGTACAGCGAAAAAAAAAAAAAAAAAACAGCATACTGTACATGTCGGCAGTATGCCGGATGGAATGGTATATAATTGTTTTAGGGTGAACCTCCGCTTTAAGCTTGTGCATTGTTGGTTCACTTACCTTTTCCTTCCATTTCCCTTCAAAATGTTTGTTTTCTTTGTTTTCTTTGTCTGAATCTCTCACTTCCTGTTCCTCCCCAGTAAAGCTGTTCAGTAAGCTGTTCTAAATCACTTTCCACCGCTCGGATGATGGTGGAAAGCTTACTGAGGAGAAACAGGAAGTGAGAAATTCAAACAACGAAAAAAAAAAAAGAAGGGAAATGGAAGGAAAAGGTAAGTGAACCAACAATGCACTAGCTTAAAGGAACCTATTTAGAAAATAAAAGACGAACCTTTACAACCCCTTCAAAGCGAATCCAAAATTGGGAAACATGTCAATAACAGCAAAATTGTATACAATTCATTCTACAGGAAATAATAAAGAAATACAGTACATAGAACCTTTTCATTGAAATGTAGCACTTTTTTTTTATTAATCACAAAAATTAGATTTTATTTAAAGGTGATAACATTTTTATACATTCTATGCATGAAAGTAAAAAACCTTCTGTTTGTTGCTCCCCCTGAAGCCCCCCAATACTCACCTGAGCCCCCCCTCTATCCAGCAATGTGCAGAAGAACCTCAGCTGTCCCTGGACACCCTCTCTTTATTGGCTAGTAGCCAGATTCATGTAGACCTGCCTAACGTTAGGCAGGCGTAGCGTATCTCATATACGCTACGCCGCTGTAAGTTAGAAAGGCAAGTGCTGTATTCACAAAGCACTTGCATCCTAAGTTACGGCGGCGTAGCCTAAATGTGCCGGCGTAAGCGCGCCTAATTCAAATTGTGAAGAGGTGGGCGTGTTTTATGCTAATGAATCGTGACTTGACGTTTTGAACGAACGGCGCTTGTGCCGTCTGTGGACGTATCCCAGTGCGCATGCTCCAAATTACGCCGCTAAGACTTATTGGTTTCGACGTGAACATAAATTACGGCCAGCCCCATTCACGGACGACTTACGCAAACAATGTAAAAATTCGACGTGGTTCATACTTAACATTGGCTGCGCCATCTTTGTGGTGGTTTATCCTTACGCCTGAAAACGCCTTACGTAAACTGCGTATCTTTACTGCGACGGGCAAGCGTACGTTCGTGAATAGGCGTATCTCGCTGATTTACGCCTTCTATGCGTAAATCAGCATACACGCCCCTAGCGGCCAGCGTAAACAGACAGCTAAGATACGACGGCGCCGGCGGCCGTATCTTAGCTACATTTAAGCGTATCTCTATTTGCGAATACGCTTAAATATTCTGAGTAACGACGGCGTATCTACTGATATGCCGTCGTATCTCTACGTGAATCTGCCTATATGACAACAGCAGGAGCCATTGGCTCCCACTGCTATCAGTCACAGCCAGTGAGCCAATGAGGAGAGGGTGGGGCCGAGCCGTGACTCTGTTTATTATGAAGGCATAGAGAAAGGTTTAGGAGCAAGCATGCACCAGTGCTCCTGTAGCAAGCGGCTTGTTATTGGAGCACTGGTTAAGGGGGAGGAGCCAGGAGAATCGGTAAGGGCCCCGAAAAGAGGATGATCGGGGGGTGCTCTGTGCAAAAATACTGCACAGAGCAGATAAGTATAACGTGTTTGTTGTTTGTTTTGTTTTTTAAAGGCGAACATTTAATACCATTTAGGTATATATGATCCCAGAATTTTTTTTTTTTTTTTTTTTTTTCATTTTGGATGAAGTAGGAAAGTGTTAAAACCCCTGTCAGTTTTTTTTTTTTTTTTTTTCCCCCTCCTGCATATTATCCTTATTTAAGAGATTTCCCTTCATTCCTGTCCTATATACACAACAGAAAATAAGTGGAAATGATTCAAAGTGAAGTAAATCCTTTTCCTGCGATTCATTTACGTCGGGGTCAGGCTCTAAGGCCCCTTTCACACGGGCTGTCCAATCAGATCCGCCTATCAGTTTTTCAGGCAGACCTGATCCCACCCTCTATTCACCCCTATGGGAAGCGGATGTGAGCGATGACATGTCCGCTGCTATCCGATCCTGACCGCCAAATCCCAATGGATGGAGGTCCTATTACAATGAAATACCGCCCTGCTTTCTATAGTCACATCGGACATGCGCTTGTGGCGCGGTCCCAATAACCTTATCGGGGGCATTTGGCAGGTGGAGCGCCTACTGAGCTTTACATGATGTTGAAATAAAACGCGTGCAGCACAAAGCGATGTAAACATGCCGGTCTGAACTCTTCTGTTTGGCATTACGGTAAATGACAGATTTGGCTGTTCTCTCTGTGATGCAGACGCCCAGGTTTTTGCCGCAGCCCTCTTGCCCGTGTGAACTGATTATTGGACGGTTCTTACCATTGAAGGATTTCCTCTTGATTTATGTTTTGTTGACAACTCACAATGTAGGATTTCCCTTTCTGCAGTGAGAATGGTCACAAGATGGAGAGGGCGAGTGTACCCAGCCAGGACAATCCGACGGGCAGAGACACTTCCTACTTTATACACATCTAGAATTAAAGGTTTTGGATTTAGTCACTTCCTTAACCACTTCCATACAGGGCACTTATACACCTTCCCGCCCAGACCAATTTTTAGCTTTCAGCGCTGTTGCACTTTGAATGACAATTGCTACACTGTACCCAAATTAAATTTTTATCATGTTGTACCCACAAATAGAGCTTTCTTTTGGTGGTATTTGATCACCTCTGGGATATTTTATTTTCTGCAAAAAAAAATAAAAAAATGACCAAAAATTTAGAAAAAAATTGTTTTTTTTTGTTTGTTATAAAACATTGTACATAAGTACGTTTTCTCCTTCACTGATGGTACTGCACTGAAAAGGCGGCACTGATGTGGTGGCATTGATGGGCGCGGATGGGCACTGATAGGCGGCATGGATGGGCACTGATAGGCGGCATGGATGGGCACGGATAGGCGGCATGGATGGGCACGGATAGGCGGCATGGATGGGCACGGATAGGCGGCATGGATGGGCACGGATAGGCGGCATGGATGGGCACGGATAGGCGGCACGGATGGGCACGGATAGGCGGCACGGATGGGCACGGATAGGCGGCACGGATGGGCACGGATAGGCGGCACGGATGGGCACGGATAGGCGGCATGGATGGGCACTGATAGGGGGCATGGATGGGCACTGATAGGGGGCATGGATGGGCACTGATAGGCGGCATGGATGGGCACTGATAGGCGGCACGGATGGGCACTGATAGGCGGCACGGATGGGCACTGATAGGCGGCACGGATGGGCACTGATAGGCGGCACGGATGGGCACTGATAGGCGGCACGGATGGGCACTGATAGGCGGCACGGATGGGCACTGATAGGCGGCACGGATGGGCACTGATAGGCGGCACGGATGGGCACTGATAGGCGGCACGGATGGGCACTGATAGGCGGCACGGATGGGCACTGATAGGCGGCACGGATGGGCACTGATAGGCGGCACGGATGGGCACTGATAGGCGGCACGGATGGGCACTGATAGGGGGCATGGATGGGCACTGATAGGGGGCATGGATGGGCACTGATAGGCGGCATGGATGGGCACTGATAGGCGGCACGGATGGGCACTGATAGGCGGCACGGATGGGCACTGATAGGCGGCACGGATGGGCACTGATAGGCGGCACGGATGGGCACTGATAGGCGGCACGGATGGGCAGTGATAGGCGGCACGGATGGGCACTGATAGGCGGCACGGATGGGCACTGATAGGCGGCACGGATGGGCACTGATAGGCGGCACGGATGGGCACTGATAGGCGGCACGGATGGGCACTGATAGGCGGCACGGATGGGCACTGATAGGCGGCACGGATGGGCACTGATAGGCGGCACGGATGGGCACTGATAAGCGGCACGGATGGGCACCATCGTATGTGTTGTACTAATGGATGCCAATCAGTGCCAAACAATGCCTGCCAATCAGTGATGCCCATTGTGGGCACTGATTGGCATCCATTGGGGCACTGATTGGCATCCATTTTTTGTGTCCTTCTCATCCCTGGTGGTCTAGGGTGGCATACTTTTTTTTTTTTTTTTTAAATCCCTGGTGGTCCAGTGGGCATCCCTGGTGGTCCCGTGGGCATTCTCGGGGGGGGGGGGGGGGGGCTGTGCTGATAATCGATCAGCACAAACCCCCCCCTGTCACAGGAGCAGCCGATCGGCTCTCCTCTACTCGCGTCTGACAGACGCGAGTGAGGAAAAGCCGATTACCGGCTTTTCCTGTTTACATCGTGATCAGCCGTGATTGGACACGGCTGATCACGTGTTAAAGAGACTCCGTGAGAGACTCTTTACCTTGATCAGTGTTGCGGGGTGTCAGACTGACACCCTGCAACAACGATCGCCGCGATGCGCGCCCCCGGGGGCGCACAGCGGCTCAGAATCCTGAGGACGTCATATGACGTCCAGTCAGGATTCTACAACCACTTTGCCGACGTCAATTTGTCATTGACGGGCGGCAAGTGGTTAAAGGGGTTGTAATGGAATTTTTTTTTTTTTTTCATAATAAGCATCCTTTACCTGCAGACATTCCTCTTTTCACTTTCTCATTGTTCGTTTTTGCTCAGAAGTTGCTCTATTTCTTCTCTGTTCTGCTTGTCTGATTGTGTGGTCAGTAACGTGCTCGCCCCCTCCTGGGAACTAAATCTGTGCAGCAGGACGCTCTCTACGTGTTAGAGACTTCATTCAAGGAGGTGTGAATTACTGGGCGTGCCGCAATGCATACTGGGAAATGTAGTTTTTACATGAACGAGCGCCGCAAACCAGGAAGTGAATGAGAGAACAGAAACTAGAACGCCGGAGGTGATATAGATGAAGGAATTTAATAGGTATTTACTCGTTTTATAACAGAATCATTACACTATTCTGTCTGTCTACCTTGCAGACATTAATTTTAGGCAAAAAAAAAATTTCCTTTACAACTCCTTTAACATAGTGTAGAGACCAATTAGAGACAGGCTTTCAATAGTCTAGATTTCTCAGTGAAGTTTGGAAAGTCATGGCAACCAATGAGAAATTTTAATATCTGAGTAGACTATTGAAAGCTTATCGCTAATTGGTTAGTAAGGATTACAATACAAATTTGCTCTTTGTATTATTATTATTATTAATGTATTACCCCAACTGAATTTATGAGTTTGTTGCAAATCGCCCCTATTTATTGATATTTTGTGAGTAAGTTGCAGCCAAAAGTTCTATTCTGATTTGGGGACTGGCTCTATTCATGCTCTGGGTTCTTTCTTGTATTTTTTCATTTAAAGCAGGATAACAACTTGATAAAAAATAATAGCAAGGAACATGTGTGTGTGTGTGTGTGTGTGTGTGTGTGTGTGTGTGTGTGTATATATATATGTATGTATATATATGTGTGTGTGTGTGTGTGTGTGTATATATATATATATATATATATATATATATATATATATATATATATATATATATATATATATATATATATAGCACTTGCAGTTGTGATTATATGATAGACAACAACAAATAGAATTGTCAAAGTGAAATGCCGAATGCAGTCTCTTGCAACATGCTAAAGTGCTCCAAATAGGTAAAAGGGGCTTGGTTTTTGAGGTTTTAGCACCTTGTGGGCAGAGCTGCGAGTTTTTGATCACATATATTTTTTTCACATTTGTAGTATTTTCAATGTATTTGTAGTATTTATTGGTTTAGTACCGTATTTTCCGGCGTATAAGGCTCCATTCACACTTAGGCAGACAAATTTGCGGCGACAAATCGCGGTACAAATAGCGGCGTTTTGTACCACGATTTGTGGCGACAAAACGCCGGTATTGTCCGCCTAGATGTGCCCCAGATTGACCCCCTCTATGGAGATGGTTCCCATCTCCTAGCCGAACGCCGAAAGCCGCCTGAAAAAAAGGTCCGGGACCCTTTTTCAGGCGTCCGGCGTGGGGATGTGAACCATCTCCATAGAGGGACATGTGTTTTCATCCCTCTGGCGGCAGCGGCGTAGCACTACAGGCGTTAAAACGCCTAGATGTGAATGGGGGCTAAGACGACCTTTTGGATGCAAAAAAATGCATCCAAAGTCGGGGGTCGTCTTATACGCCGGTACCTGTCTCCGTCAGGCTGCGGGCATTCATGATTTAAAAGCCGCGCCTCCTCCTCAGACTGTTCCGCGATTGGCGGAACACTCATTTTCCCAGCAGGCTCTCTGTTCAGTGTTCTGCCAATCACGGATGCCTTCTCATCCTCGGGCGAGAGGACATTTGTGATTGGCGGAACACTGAACAGAGGCCCTGCTGGGAAAATTAGTGTTCCGCCAGTCGCGGAACTGTCTGAGGAGGAGGCGCGGCTTTTGTATCATCGATGCCCGCAGCCTGGAAGTCAAAATCTGAAAAGAAAGTAAGGTAGGGAGATCGTCTTGGCCGGCACAGTGGAGGCATGTGATGGCACATTGGAGGCATGTAATGACATGGCACAGTGGAGGCATGTAATGACATGGCACAGTGGAGGCATGTAATGACATGGCACAGTGGAGGCATGTAATGACATGGCACAGTGGAGGCATGTAATGACATGGCACAGTGGAGGCATGTAATGACATGGCACAGTGGAGGCATGTAATGTAATGGCACATTGGAGGCATGTAATGTAATGGCACATTGGAGGCATGTAATGTAATGGCACAGTGGAGGCATGTAATGTAATGGCACATTGGAGGCATGTAATGAAATGGCACAGTGGAGGCATGTGATGGCACATTGGAGGCATGTAATGACATGGCACAGTGGAGGCATGTAATGACATGGCACAGTGGAGGCATGTAATGACATGGCACAGTGGAGGCATGTAATGACATGGCACAGTGGAGGCATGTAATGACATGGCACAGTGGAGGCATGTAATGACATGGCACAGTGGAGGCATGTAATGTAATGGCACAGTGGAGGCATGTAATGTAATGGCACATTGGAGGCATGTAATGTAATGGCACATTGGAGGCATGTAATGTAATGTAATGGCACAGTGAGGCCTAAAAAAAGCCTGTTCCTGTCAGCGGTTGTTCTGGCTACCCCTCAGCTTCCGGAAAGACTAGTATGAAGGGGGTCGTCTCATACGGCGAGTATATCCCAAAACCAAAATTTTTCCTGGAAAATTAGGGGGTCGTCTTATACGCCGGCAAATACGGTACATTTTACATGAATAATTATGCTATGCTATAAATGGCCTCCAGCATTGCTCCTGTTTCTTCTTGCCAAAGGCTGCCATTTTGCTGAAGCCCAGAGCCCCTGAGCAGCAATAAAGCATAAAGTGGAAATGAGCCCATCGATTTAATGGCTTAAAGCCCCCCCCCCCTTTTTCAAAAATGTAAAGTCGGCATCTACAAATGCTGTCGCTGCTGACTTTAATTTCTAGGACACTTACCTGTCCAGGGACCCCTTGATGTTAGCACCCCAGATGATTTTTAATTCGGCTCTCGGGGGGCTGATGCCGCCATTCTTTGTAAAGGGAAACCAGCAGTGGAGCCTTGCAGCTTCACAGCTGTTTCCCTACTGTGCATGCGTGGTGCACACTGCTCTTTCTAAATGGTGGTGGAAGGAGGAGGGGGCTGTACTTCCGGGGGACTTCAGTGCGACGAGGCCTCCCAGAAGTGGGAATGGATACTTGTCAAAAAACAGATGCCCGCTCCCCATGAAAGATGCTAAATATGGCAGCGGAGGGGGGGAGGAAGCAAGCAAGCAGAGCTTCCCCTTTTGAGAGGAGCTCCACTCTAAAAAAAAACAGTTACATTCCTGGAATGCCGGGATTAATGTCACATTTTGCTTGTGTCCTCGACCAAATGTCAAACCATCAAATGTCTGGTGTCATAACTGATCACATGTGAAGCACCATGGCAGTTGCAGATTAAACAGAAGCAACTTTCTTAGCTGTAAAGGATAGATGGGATTTATTCCCCTGAAAAAAAAATATTAAAAGCCAGCAGCTACAAATACTGCAGCTGCTGACTTTTAATATTAGGACACTTGCCTGTCCTGGAGTCCAGCGCAGTCCGCAGCAGAGGACGAGCGATCGCTCGTCACTCTGCTGCCCCCTCTGCCATCCTCGGTGAGGGAACCAGGAAGTGAAGCACTCCAGCTTCACTGCCCGGTTCCCTACGGCGCATTTGCGAGTCGCGCTGCGCCTGCTGACTGGCTCCCGCTGTGCTCTGGGAGCTGAGTGTTCCCAGAACACAACGGGGGGGGGGGGGTGGTGATGTTCTGCCCGCAGACTGTGGTCAGAAGTGGGTGCAAATACCTGTCTTTAGACAGGTACCTGCACCCCCCCCTCCCCCTGAAAGGTGTCAAATGTGACACCGGAGGGGGGAAGGGTTCCGATCAGCGGGAGTTCCACTTTAGGGTGGAGCTCCACTTTAAGGATGTCAGCAGATCGGCTTCTACAAACTCAGCAGTGCATAAAAATGGAGAGCAACTGAGCATGTGCAGAGCAGGATGAGACTGTATATTACTGGATTGTAAATGGTGTAGGCCTTCTGTTTAAAGTATTAACCCATTTTTGTAAATCACTGCCAGACCCTCTATTAGAGGCTGGCATAGCACACGTGTAAATACCAATTTTTGAGCTGTCTTCAGGCCAGTCACATGACTCGCCGCTGCTTTCCAGCTCTGATGGATGGCTTCTGCGGGAAGGGCCGTGATCTCCCTTTGACGTCAGCTGCTGGAGATCATGTGACCGCTCGTCAAAAACTTGCATAGTATGCTATGCCAGCCTCTAATAGAGAAGCTGGCAGTGACATTTTTTTTTTTTTTTTCAATAATGGCAGGGGGGGCTGGGCAAAGACAGAGAGGTAGCTGACAGGAAGGAGGGGGGTGAGGGAGGGAGAGGAGAGCAGAGGGGACAGCAGCGTATGATGCAGGGACACACTCTGACCACGGTGGCCAGGGCTTAGTAGCCATGACTTTTGTGCTCAGCACAGAGGGCATACAGGAAGTGACAGGTTCAGGTAGGGCTTTTTTTTTTTTTTTTTTTTTTTTTTTTACAGTTTAGAGAGGGGCAGATTACACAGCACAAGCAATTACATTTTTTGACTAAAGTTCAACTTTAACCATAACTTTCTGGTGTGCAACCATGACAAGTACTTTTCAAGGTAACCCCCTGGTATAGTTGGGGGGGGGGGGGGGTAGGTGCTCTTGGGCATACACTGATCATTCCTTTTTTTAGCCTGCATGCTCAGATGAGGGTCTGAAATTTATATTTGGGGGGACCACATGCCTTTTTTTCTTTCTTAATTTTTGTGGGGGGGTCCTCCATTAACATCTAAACCAGGCCGCCTTCTAGGATAATGGTCTGGTATAGAAGAGGGGAATCTCTGGGTGCTCTGAAGTGCACAGGAGCTGTCATTTCGCCAGCAACTTAACCACTTCCCGCCACCAGGGCGTACATGGACATCCTCCAGTTTCAGTGGTTATGCCTACAGGCATCATCCCAGTATCAATCTTTCCAGCCAGCCATTCTGTACAAGGCAGAAGTGACCTGATTGGCTAATTAGCCACTTGATCACTTCTGTGGGTAGCGGAAGGGGGTCCAACCCCCTCCCGCCGCCGGCACCGACTCTCCTTCCAATCGCGGCCGGCGGCGATGGCTGCACTGTACAGAAAGAGAGGAACTGACGTTCCCCTCTTTCTGTAACCCCGGAAACTGGAAGCGACAAATGGTTCATCACTTCTAGTTCTGCTCCTTTATTTACCTGGCCACCAACGCTCAGGTAAGTAGCCGATCAGACCGATCTGTGTCTGATCGGCTACATGGGAGGCCCAAGGAGAGATTTGGGGTCTAATGAACCCCAAATCTTTCCATAAAGAGGACCTGTCCCTTCCCATGCTATCACAAGGGATGTTGTTCATCTCTTGTGATAGCAATAAAATAAAAACATGAAAGCGCCCCTGTCCCACCATGCTTGCGCGCAAAATGCAAACACATACGTTAGTCCCACACGCATAGGTAAACTGCGATCGACTCACACGTGTGAGTTATTGTCGTGAACGTCAGAGCTTGAGCAATTATTCTAGCACCAGACCTCCTGTGCAACTCTAAACTGGTAACCTGTAAGGACGTTTAAAGCGCCGCCTATGGAAAATTTTAAGCACTGTAGTTTGCCGCCATTCCACGGGCAGACACAATTTTACAATTTTAGCGTGACATGTAAGGTATCTGTTTACTCAGCGTAACTTCATCTTTCACATTATACAAAAAAATTGGGCTAATTTTAGTGTATTTTTTTATTTTTATTTTTTTTTTAATTCATGAAAGTGTGTGTGTGTTTTTTTTTTTTAATTAAGTGTTTGAAAAACTGCTGCGCAAATACTGTGTGTCATAAAATATTGCCACCTCCCCTTCTTTTTTATTCTATAGGGTATAGTAGATTTTTACATGTAGGAGCGAAGTGTCAGAAATGGCCCGGATGGCAAGTGGTTAAACATACTTTTTTCTTTTTATTAGTGTTGCTGTAGTTCAGGGCTCGACAAATCCAGGTCACCATGGCGACTAGAAATAGTGTCCTGGCGACTTGGCTTGGAAGGTGGGCATGAGCTGGCGCCATCTGGTGGTGAGCCGTTGGTATTACAAGTTAAGCATTACAAGTTAAGCAGCAATTCTAATGTCATTTTTCACTATTTTCACTGCCATCTTCTTCCCTCTAATTAGAACCCCCAAACATTATATATATTTTTTATCCTAACACCCTAGAGAATAAAATGGCGATCGTTGCAATACTTTGTCACACCGTATTTGCGCAGCGGTCTTACAAGCGCACTTTTTTGGGAAAAAATTACACTTTTTTTTTTTTTTTTTTTAATTAAAAAAAATAAGACAACAGTAAAGTTATCCCCATTTTTTTTTAATATTATGAAAGATTGCGTCCGCTCGTGGAATGCCGACAAACTTTTACCCTTTAAAATCTTCATAGGCGACGTTTAAAAAAATCTACAGGTTGCATGTTTTGAGTTACAGGGGAGGTCTAGGGCTAGAATTATTGCTCTCGCTCTACCAATCGCGGTGATACCTCACATGTGTGGTTTGAACACCGTTTACATATGCGGCGCTGCTCACGTATGCGTTCGCTTCTGCGCGCAAGCTCTTCGGGATGGGGTGCGTTTTCTGGCTCCTAACTTTTTTAGCTGGCTCCTAGATTCCAAGCACATTTGTCAACCCCTGTTCTATAGGGTATAGTAGATTTTTACATGTAGGAGCGAAGTGTCAGAAATGGCCCGGGTGGCAAGTGGTTAAACTTTACAGGCATGTTATTTTTTTATTTTTATTGTTACACTTATTAATAAAATCACTTCTCCCAGCCAAACATTTTTTATGTTTAATCTATGTTTATTAACATTTGTTTGACATATCCAACAGAATAGGACATATCCACATAAAAAAAACATATATACTTTCACATGGACATTCATCTTTTGCGAGACCTAAACAATTGACCATTAACCACTGGTTGCCCAAGGACGTCCTTGAGCCGCAGTGGTTATATCAAGATAATGCTTGCAGCTACAGGCATCATCCTAGATCGAGGATCTTCAAACTACGGCCCTCCAGTAGTTCAGGAACTACAATTCCCATCATGCCCAGTCATGTCTGTGAATGTCAGAGGTTTACAATGCCTCATGGGATGTGTAGTTCTGCAACAGCTGGAGGGCCGTAGTTTGAGGATCCCTGTCCTAGATTATATGTTTTCAGCCGGAGAGTCCTTTTTTTTTTTTTTTTTTTTTTTTTTTGTAAAAACGATCCTAGCGCCCCCCCAGCTGCCTTCCCAGGCTCTCCCGTCTCACCTGCTGACCATAGAGATCATCGAGGACTGGAAGGTCCTTGATGATCTCTATGGTATAGGAAACTGGAACGACAAACATTTTCGTAACTTCCTGAATGTAAACGGCGCCATTATTAAATTGGTAAAACCTCTGCTCACACCGATCTTGGTGTGATCAGATGCTTGTATGGGCAGGAGAGACATCTGGGGTCTAATAGACCTCAGATCTCTTCATAAACAGTACCTGTCACTGCTTATTGCTGTCAGAAGGGATTTTTTACATTCTCTGTGACAGCACATATAGTGATAAAAATAAATAAAAGGGTAAGGGAAAAAAAAAGGTAAAAAAAATTCTACTAATGCACCCCTGTCCTTCTTGCTCAAGCACCAAGGCAAATGCATATGTTAACAGTGTTTGCGCCACACATGTGAGGTATTTCCACGAACGTTATAGCGAGAGCAATAATTCTAGTGCGAAACTCCCTGTGTAACTCTAAACTCCTAACTTGTAAAGGCGTGTAAAGTGTTGCCTATGAATATTTTTAGGTACCGTAGTTTGGCGCCATCCTGCAGGTGTGCCCAATTTTAAAGTGTGTCATGTTAAGTATCTATTTACTTGGCGTAGCATCAGCTTTGATATTGTATCAAAAATTGGGTTATATTAAGACACACACTGGGGCGGCGCGGGCGTTGGCGGTTTACCGCTGTTATAGCGGCACTTTTTTAACCCCTGCTAGCAGCCGAGGAAAGGGGTTAATAGCACCTATGTTGCATAGCTGCCAAAGCACAATGTTGCAGCGCTGCCTATTCATTTCAATGGGCAGGGGTGGTGTAGGAGCACTGTATACACCGCTCCAAAGATGCTACTTCCTGTCCTGCAAGCGCACCGCCCCAGAGTGAAAGCACCCGGGCTTTCACCCTGGAGTGGCTTGAGAGAGGGCTCAAAGTGTTTGTGTGCAAAAGTTCATTGTATTTTATTTAAATTGTATTTGAAACATTTCCACATAAATACCATGTGACATAGAAAATTGCAACACCCATCATTTTGTTCTATAGGTCCTCTTCTAAAAAAGAAGAAGAAAAAAAAAATTATATATATATATATAAAAATTATACAGTGGGGATCGAAAGTTTGGGCACCCCAGGTAAAAATTTGTATTAATGTGCATAACGAAGCCAAGGAAAGATGGAAAAATCTCCAAAAGGCATCAAATTACAGATCAGACATTCTTGTAATATGTCAAAAAAAGTTAGATTTTATTTCCATCATTTACACTTTCAAAATTACAGAAAACAAAAAAATGGCGTCTGCAAAAGTTTGGGCACCCTGCAGAATTTATAGCATGTACTGCCCCTTTTGCGAAGCTGAGACCTGCCAGTGTCATGGATTGTTCTCAACCATCGTCTGGGAAGACCAGGTGATGTCAATCTCAAAGGTTTTAAATGCCCAGACTTATCTGACCTTGCCCCAACAATCAGCACCATGGGTTCTTCTAAGCCAGGGCTCGACAAATCCCGGTCGCCATGGCGACTAGAAATGGTGTCCTGGCGACTTGGCTTGGAAGGTGAGCCGGTGCCATCTGGTGGTGAGCCGTTGGTATTACAAGTTAAGCATTACAAGTTAAACAGCAATTCTAATGTCATTTTTCACTATTTTTCACTGCCATCTTCTTCCCTCTAATTAGAACCCCCAAACATTATATATATTTTTTATCCTAACACCCTAGAGCAGTGATGGCGAACCTTGGCACCCCAGATGTTTTGGAACTACATTTCCCATGATGCTCCCCTACACTTCAGAGTGCATGAGCATCATGGGAAATGTAGTTTTAAAACATCTGGGGTGCCAAGGTTCGCCATCACTGCCCTAGAGAATAAAATGGTGATCGTTGCAATACTTTCTGTCTCGCCGTATTTGCGCAGCGGTCTTACAATTACACTTTTTTTAATAAAAAAATAAGACAACAGTAAAGTATCCCCATTTTTTTTTAATATTATGAAAGATAATGTTACGCCAAGTAAATTCATACCCAACATGTCACGCTTCAAAATTGCGTCCGCTCGTGGAATGCCGACAAACTTTTACCCTTTAAAATCTTCATAGGCGACGTTTAAAAAAATCTACAGGTTGCATGTTTTGAGTTACAGAGGGGGTCTAGGGCTAGAATTATTGCTCTCGCTCTACCAATCGCGGCAATACCTCACATGTGTGGTTTGAACACCGTTTACATATGCGGGCGCTGCTTACGTATGTGTTCGCTTCTGCGCGCAAGCTCGTCGGGACGGGGCGCGTTTTCTGGCTCCTAACTTTTTTAGCTGGCTCCTAGATTCCAAGCAAATTTGTCAACCCCTGGATTAAAAGCAGCGCAGACATTGGCTCGCGCTGCTGTCAAACGCATCCAATGACACGGCGTGGGGGCGGGGCCGAGTGATACAGTGAGCGGCTATGGCCGCTGGCTGTATCACGGGAACGTGCCCACAAGGACTCGACACCATACCGAGCTCCTTGCGGGGGGCAGCCGAGACAGCCGCCGAGGGAGTCCAGAAGACGAGGTTCGGGGGCCACTCTGTACAAAACAAGCTGCACAGTGGAGGTAAGTATAACATGTTTGTTATTTAAAAAATTCTTTAGTGATCCTTTAAGGCTTTGTGCTCTGTGGATCTGACCAGACATCCCGTATTTCTGATGCAAATCACCAAGAAAAAGCTTTATTTTTAGTTGTCTTAGTCTTGCCAGCTAAGTACCTTATTAGTCACACAATCTAATTTATAAGCTCCAACATTAGTGGAATTCCAGGTAAAGTTCCTCCACTCTACTCTACAAATAGGAGCCTCTGTTCTCTTTATCACACAGAGAAAGGGGCTATTTATAAATGCATTCACTGTTTTTGTAGTGCTTGTAAAGATAGATTTTCCGGTAGTTTGAGAAGCTGGAAAGACAGAAAATGTGAAGACTGATCGTTATATAGAAGCTCGCCGCGTTTTATATCCCCCCCCCCTCGATATACAGCATCTCACAAAAGTGAGTACACCCCTCACATCTTTGTAAATATTTTATTATATCTTTTTATGTGACAACACTGAAGAAAATTACAATGTAAAGTAGTGAGTGTACAGCTTGTATAACATTGTCAATTTGCTGTCCCCTCAAAATAACTCAACACACAGCCATTAAGGTCTAAACTGCTGGCAACAAAAGTGAGTACACCCCTAAGTGAAAATGTCCAAATTGGGAAAAAATTAGCCATGAGAAGAGGAGGATCGGGGCTGCTCTGTGCAAAACCAATTGCACAGAGGAGGCAAGTGTAACATGTGTTTTTATTTATTTTTTAACAAGACTTTGGGCCAGATTCTCGTACATCCGCGTATCTTCGCGCGGGCGTAACGTATCTGATTTACGTTACGCCTCCGCAACTTAGCAGGGCAAGTGCTGTATTCTCAAAGCACTTGCTCCGTAAGTTGCGGCGGCGTAGCGTAAATCAGCCGGCGTAAGCCCGCCTAATTCAAATTTGGAACAGGGGGGCGTGTTTTATGTAAATGTTGTGTGACCCGACGTGATTGACGTTTTTCCCGAACGGCGCATGCGCCGTCCGTGGAATTTCCCAGTTTGCATTGCTCCAAAGTACGCTGCAAGGACGTCATTGGTTTCGACGTGAACGTAAATGACGTCCAGCCCCATTCACGGACGACTTGCACAAACGACGTAACTTTTTCAAATTTCGACGCGGGAACGACGGCCATACTTAACATTGTTACGCCGCACTTACGCCACCATATAGCAGGGGTAACTATACGCCGGGAAAAGCCTAACGTAAACGGCGTAACTTTACTGCGTCGGCCAAGCTAATTTGCATACTTGACGCAGAATTCAACGGAAGTGCCACCTAGCGGCCAGTGTAAATATGCAGTTACGATCCGACGGTGTAAGAGACTTGCGCCTGTCGGATCTAACAGATATCTATGCGTAATTGATTCTAAGAATCGGGCGCATAGATACAACGGCGCAACGCAGAGATACGACGGCGTATCTGGAGATACGCCGTCGTATCTCGACTGAGAATCTGGGCCTTTACTTTTAGAAAAAGTATAGATTTTAGAATGCAGAACAGTGATGTGGTGACGGTGATCTGCCGATATGGTTCCCCCCTTGACTGCGCAATCTGAGCCGACGGAAATCACAGAACCTGATCAGCTGTAGCAACAGGTCCAGGGCAATGTGGAATTTGCGGTAAGTGGCCAGTCGGCCTCACGTCCTCGCTCGCTCGGCCTCCTGGCTCTTTTTTTTTTTAACAACCTCCAATCCACGGGGATGGTAAGGAATGAGCCTGGATGGCGCGCATGCGCCGTGTACAGCTGATCAGGTTCAGAGATTTCCGCGGGCTTCGTCTGCGCCTGTGCATTCAAGCAGGGAACCATATCGATAGGGGAACCAGCTCGACAAGACAACGGCACACCTCGGCAGAGGTAACATTTGTTTACACAGCAGAAATGACAAAAATTCCTGTGCCTGGAGTTCTGCTTTAAAGGATTCCAACTAGGTCCCATAGGGACATCGGAAGAAGGTAAAGCGGGAAATTGCAATACAAATACAGGTAGTCTACATCTAACCGTGTAAAAGGGCGATGCATATAATCTGCAGAGATTCCCTCTTTACTGGCAACAATGGCAGAGTTATCCACAATATTTTAAAGATGAATTCCAAGTATGGATATTTTATACACAAGTTCTCGTGAACCGGCTTGGACTAATGTTTGTATCATAGCTGGCTGATGCCCCTGGAAGTAGACTCCTGTGATCTCCACTAGCTTCCGGGTCCCGTGCCAAACAGCTGCCCTGCTTCATTGTGAACGCAGGAGGTCGGCTGCTCAGTAAGGGTGCCAGAGGGTGAGGGGGGGGGGGCGCTGTGACGTTGTATGTATAAAATCTGCTTGCTTGCAATTCCTATTTAACCACTTAAGGACCCATTCACGCCGATATACGTCGGCAGAATGGCATGGCTGGGCACATCCACGTACATGTATTGTTCGAAGTGTCCGCCATAATGTCGCAGTCACAAAAAAAATGCTGATCGCCGCCATTAGTAGTAAAAAAAAAAAATATTAATAAAAATGCAATAAAACTATCCCCTTTTTTGTAAACGCTATAAATTTTGCGCAAACCAATCGATAAACACTTATTGCGTTTTTTGTTTTGTTTTTTTTTTACCAAAAATAGGTAGAAGAATATGTATCGGCCTAAACTGAGGAAAAAAAATAATGTTTTATATATTTTTGGGGGATATTTATTATAGAAAAAAGTAAAAAATATTGCATTTTTTTTCAAAATTGTCGCTCTATTTTTGTTTATAGCGCAAAAAATAAAAACCGCAGAGGTGATCAAATACCACCAAAAGAAAGCTCTATTTGTGGGAAAAAAAGGACGCCAATATTGTTTGGGAGCCACGTCGCACGACCGCACAATTGTCAGTTAAAGCGACGCAGTGCCGAATCGCAAAAACTGTCTGGGTCCTTTAGCTGCCTACAGGTCCGGGTCTTAAGTGGTTAAAAAAAAAAATATATACATTTTTTTTTTTTTATCAGTACTGTATTTAGGGATGATACAACTAATCGGCATAACCGATAATGAAAATAATTGTTAACTATTTTCATAATCGATTAGTTGGTCTGCATACAGAATGAATTATACAGTGCAGCACACAGTACTCCATCCATATGTCAGTAAGTGCCTGATAACGTGTGAATGTGAGGAGCAATGCCTCGTGGGACATGTAGTCCTGGGCAGGAGAAGGAAATTTGTGATTCTAAAGGCAGAAGTTTGTTCACCTTGCTATAGTGGCACTTTTGCTATGCGAGTACTATGAAGGCAGGAGGAGTCAGAAGCTCCAGTGGGGGACCCCAGAAAAGGAGCATTGGGGCTGCTCTGTGCAAAACCATTAATTGTCATTTGAAAATTTCACTTACTTTTAACATTTAGTTTTAAAATGAATGTAATTCTGAATTAGGACCACATAAACTGTCTAAAAATTCATTTGATTTGAGAAAAGTTTTCTATTCTGCTCCTTCAAATTTTCCTGTCACTGTGGTCGAAAGCGAACGTTGATTTGACCCGATAACAATTAGAGAATCGAGAAATGAAAATGCTCGAAGGAAAAGTTTGTTCATGTATGGCCAGCATAAGTGACAGCAGGAACAAGTAGTTTGTATCAAGCTACCTGCCTATGACAAGGGAGTCTGTCATGGATAATATTATATTCCAATCCTGTTGAAAATCTGAAAAACAGTGATTTAGGTCTTCTTCTTTTTTTATCTTTATCTCAGGGTTTGATGATATGTACCAGATTCAACCTCCTAAAAGTATATGAATCTTTTATTCCCAGGGGAGGGGGATTAGATATTTTGTTCCCTAAACATATTGCTGGTTATTTATTTTTACCGCTGCATATAGATATTTAACCCCTTAACGCCCGCCGCACTACTATTTACGTCCACAGAATGGCACGTACAGGCAGAAGGACGTATATATACGTCCTTGCCTTCTAGCGGGTGGGGGGTCCGATCGGGACCCCCTCCGCTGCGTGCGGCGGGCGGATTCCCTCGGGGAGCGATCCGGGACGACGGCGCGGCTATTCGTTTATAGCCGCTCCGTCGCGATCGCTCCCCGGAGCTGAAGAACGGGGAGAGCCGTATGTAAACACGGCTTCCCCGTGCTTCACAGTGGCGGCGCATCGATCGAGTGATCCTTTTTATAAGGGAGACTCGATTGATGACGTCAGTCCTGCAGCCACACCCCCCTACAGTTGTAAACACACACTAGGTGAACCCTAACTCCTACAGCGCCCCCTGTGGTTAACTCCCAAACTGCAACTGTCATTTTCACAATAAACAATGCAATTTAAATGCATTTTTTGCTGTGAAAATGACAATGGTCCCAAAAATGTGTCAAAATTGTCCGAAGTGTCCGCCATAATGATCGCCGCCAATAGTAGTAAAAAAAAAAAAAAATGAATAAAAATGCAATAAAACTATCCCCTATTTTGTAAACGCTATAAATTTTTGCAAACCAATCAATAAACGCTTATTTATTTATTTATTTTTTTCTTTTTACCAAAAATAGGTAGAAAAAAACGTATAGGCCTAAACTGAGGAAAAAAAAAATGTATATATGTTTTTGGGGGATATTTTATTTTAGCAAAAAGTAAAAAATATTGCATTTTTTTTCAAAATTGTCGCTCTATTTTTGTTTATAGCGCAAAAAATAAAAACCGCAGAGGTGATCAAATACCACCAAAAGAAAGCTCTATTTGTGGGGAAAAAAGGACGGCAATTTAGTTTGGGAGCCACGTCGCACGACCGCGCAATTGTCTGTTAAAGCGACGCAGTGCCGAATCGCAAAACCTGGCCTGGGCATTTATGTGCCTAAAAGTCCAGGGCTTAAGTGGTTAAGAATAAAATTACCTTTTTTTTTTTTTTTTTTTTTTCTTCTTAATTTTACATATTGACTAAATTACACACCAAACTTTTTTTTTAGGTTTTTATGTGATTAATTGAAACAATAATGAGCCAACAAATCGATTATGAAAATAATCGTTAGGGCTGCAACTATTTGTATTGGTGGTCTACAGGGTGCCGACCAGTACTGTATATTGCAAATACTGAATAACCCACTGGGCCAGATTCATGTAGAATCGGGCAAATCTGCGGCGGCGTAACGTATGACATTTACGTTACGCCGCCGCAAGTTTTACTGGCAAGTGCTTGATTCACAAAACACTTGCCTGTAACGCTGCGGCGTAGCGTAAATCCCCCTGCGCAAGCCCGCCTAATTCAAATGATCCGGGTAGGGGGCGTGGATCATTTAAATTAGGCGCGTTACCGCGCCAAACGTACTGCGCATGCGCCGTCCCTAAAATTTCCCGACATGCATTGTGCTAAATGACGTCGCAAGGACGTCATTGGTTTCGACGTGAACGTAAATGGCGTCCAGCCCCATTCACGGACGAGTTACGCAAACGGCGTAAAATTTTCAAATTTCGACGCGGGAATGACGGCCATACTTAACATTGGATACGCCACCTAGGGGGCATGTTTATCTTTACACCGCGTATCTCTTACGGAAACGGTGTATATTTACTGCGACGGGCAAGCGTACGTTCGTGAATCAACGTAACGACTAATTTGCATATTCTACGCCGACCGCAATGGAAGCGCCACCTAGCCAGCGTAAATATTGCACCCTAAGATACAACGGCACAGGCCGTCCGTCGTATGTTAGGCATGTTTAAGTGTATCTCAGTTTGAGAATACATTTAAACATACGACGGGCTTAGATTCAGAGTTACGTATCTGGCCCACTGAGTTTAAACTATGTGCTTGATTTATTAAAACCGAAAAGTGCAAAATCTGGTGCAGCTGTGCATGGTAGCCAATCGACTTAAGAGTAACTTTTGTTGAGAAAAAAACATCCCAAAAAACACCCATACTGGGTGATCTATGTACATTGCAGGGATTTAAAAATCTGTTAAAAGCTGTTTGTTTGTGTCCATGTGTAGAGTGTATCTCTATGGGAGTGGTTATATAATTATCAATCAACTGCTGCACCTGCAGGGCTCTAATGAGAAAGAGTGTCAGGGTCTGCACCCCTTTAGACTTGAGTATCTCGCCAAAAATAAAAAATGTTGTTGCAGGGAATGCTCAAAATCTAGGCATATAAAGTCCCCTTAACGGGTTAATAGTGACTTCTTAAAGTGCCCATACAGTGCTTCTCCAACACAAACGTTATCAGTGCTACCACTACCACCACTGGGTGCAATGCCCGCTCACCTTAAAAGGCGACCCCACTGGGTCAAATCCTGCCTTAAAGATGTAGAATCTTCGACGGTCCAGACAGGAGCTTGCTGCTGTTAGAGGGAAATGTCCAGAAAATCCTCTAATAAAGATACCTGGGGCTAGATTCACAAAGCAAGTACGCCGTCGTATCTACTGATACGCCGGCGTACTTTCAAATTTCCCGCGTCGTATCTTTAGTTTGAATCCTCAAACCAAGATACAACGGCATTTGGGTAAGATCCGACAGGCGTACAGCTTCGTACGCCTTCGGATCTTAGATGCAATACTTCGGCGCCCGCTGGGTGGAGTTTGCGTCGTTTTCCGTGTCAGGTATGCAAATGAGGTTTTTCCGACAATCTACGAACGTACGTGCGGTCGTCGCATTCTCTTACGTCGTCTCTGGTCGGCTTTTTCCGGCGTATAGTTAAAGCTGCTATTTTGCGGCTTATAGATAGACCTGCCATGTTAAAGTATGGCCGTCGTTCCCGTGTCAAAATTAGAAATTTTGTTTGCGTAAGTCGTCCGTGAATAGGGATGGACGTAAGGTCACGTCGAAGTTCTAAAAAATATGTTGTTGCGACGTCATTTCGCGCAAAGCACGGCAGAAAATTTCGAAACGGAGCATGCGCAGTTCAATCGGCGCGGGGACACGCTTCATTTAAATGAATCACGCCCCGTACCCGCCCAATTTGAAATACGCGCCGAGAGATACACTACGCCACCGTAACTTACGGCGCGAAATCTTCCTGGATTAGACTTAGAGCCAGGTAAGATACGGCGGCGTAGCGTATCTCTGATACGCTGCGCCTGGGCATTTGTATGTGAATCTGGCCCCTGGTGTTTTGTGGTCTGACTCGGAGCAAAAAAAGGAAATGCATTTTCATTGTGCAAAATTGTATATAAATGTGGCTTTATTGTATATGACAATATTCCACTCACACTATTTATTGACGTGTGTGTGTGTGTGTGTGTGTGTGTGTGTGTGTGTATATAAGGCAAATCGGGGAGATGCAAAGCTCTCTCCCCTCACCGATACTACTGGGTAACAGACACCGAAAGTGACGTCACCGACTCTTCACGACGCGTTGCGTCACAGACCACGTGACTTCTTCTAAGGGATCCCTTGAAGTCACGTGATCTGTCTGTTTTTAGTAGACAGGATCTTATTGGATGTTGGCAGGTGTCAGCGAACACACGTTTGCTGACATCCACCATTCCATAGAGAGCAATGGATGGTCCGATTGTGTCTGCCTGAAAGACTTTCCCGGTGTGAAACGCATTATTTTTCTTGCATATGATTGGTACTGGATGCGTTTGTGTGGCTGTTCTAGTTAGATTTTGTGCCATCTACTTTTTTTTTGTTAAAGTTGAAAATGCTGGATTGATGTTTTGAGTACTTTGCACACATTTGACATTTCAGCCTTATTGCTGTAACAGAGATACATTTTAAGCGGTGCAGATGTTAATACCGCCATGATAAGACATTGATTGAAGACCATAGAAAATGAACCGACTTCTGCACGTTATCAATGATTGTGTCTCGTTGGCCTTGATTTGTTCCACAACAAAATGTCTTTATGGAGTCGGAATGTGAAATATTCACACATCTATCCTTACTCTGAGAGCTTACGTGAACAAAAGGCAATACAAAACAGAAAGAAAAGGTCCATTAGGCTGAGCAGTCCATCTGTATGCGCACGTTCCATGTATACTATGTAAACATATATAAATCCTGAGCAGACGTTTGAGAAATCATTTAGCTTTTGCATCAGTTAATCATTACAATTTGTAAAAAAAACACCCAGCAAACACAGACCTTAGCCCTGGTTCACACAGGTGCGACTTTAAAATCGCACTACTTCAGCGTGATTTCGAAGCCACAGCTCAGTGCGATTTGCACCTCCGATTTCATTGCGGCTTGCAACTTTGTTTAACAGAAGTCTATGCAAGTTTCAAAGAAATTGGAGGGGGGGTGGGGTATAGTGCAGGAACCTTGAATGGTTCCATTGCCGACAATGTGGTGCGACTTGTCATGTGATTTGGGGCTGTCAAATCGCATGACAAACTGGTGTGAAGCCGGGTTTAATGGCCTAATTTTAAATGATATTAGACTAGAGCTGCATGATCAATCATTAATAATCGTTATCGCAATTTTTTTTTTCCCCCCTTGCGATCTTGACAAAGCACTTTCCCGATTTTATTTCTATGCATAGAATTCTCTGCTGAAGCCGACAGCTGTAAAAAAACAAAAACAAAAAAAAACAAACAGGCAGTCGGCTAAGTATCACAACATTACCCAGCCACGGAACTAACTATAAACATTGTAACATTTTGTGCTTTGGATCAAAGGAATGAACTTTGGTGTGTAAATGACACCCTAGAGAATAAAATAGTGGTTGTTGCAATATTTTATGTCACACTGTATTTGCGCAGCAGTCTTTCATGCATACGATGCATGCTAGCACATTATGTGAATGTAAACCCACGAAAAAAATAAAAAACCTGCAAGAAAAAGGCTTAATAAACAAGTATGCGTAGCATACTAGCTCATTATGAATTACTTACCTTAGAACAAAGCTTCTGCTCTAGCCGGCGACACGTCTTCCAGGGTTATTTCTGGGTATCGCGAGCTCTGGCGGTGTGATTGGCCAGAGCCTTCAAAGTCACTCTCGCGCATGCATGCTTGGGCCGCCGTTAACGGCACATCAGCTGAAGAAATGGTCAGTTTTTTCAGTGCGCATGTGCTGGTGACGTCGGGACATGCTGATACAGGGGATATCTCTTAACTGTGCAGCTTTCGGAGATATGCACGGTAGTTACAGGTAAGCCTTAAGCCCCATACACACTATCGGTTTTCCTGGCGGTTTTTCTCTTTTTTAGGTTTACCAAAATCATTTAGTGCAAGGGCCTGTCTGATTGCATACAAATTTAAAACTCTTAAGGTTTGACCTCATATTAGATGGTTTTGGTAAACATGAAGGGAAAAACCTGCAGGAAAACTGATAGGGCCGGATTCAGATACGAGATACGACGGCGTATCTCCAGATACGCCGTCGTATCTATGCGACTGATTCATAGAATCAGTTGCGCATAGATTTCCCTAAGATCCGACCGGTGTAAGTGTCTTATCGTCGTATCTTAGGCTGCATATTTCCGTATAGTTACGCGAGGAATATGCTAATTAGATATTTATGTCGCTTCAGAAACATACGTCCGGCCGGCGAATTTTTTTATGTTGTTTACGTTAGGCTTTTTTCGGCGTATAGTTACCCCTGCTATATGAGGCGTAGCTAATGTTAAGTATGGACGTCGTTCCCACGCCGAGTTTTGAAAATTTGACGTTGTTTGCGTAAGTCGTTTGCGAATAGGGCTGGACGTCATTTACGTTCACGTCGAATCCAATACGTCCTTGCAGCGTACTTTTGAGCAATGCACACTGGGATATTCCACGGACGGCGCATGCGCCGTTCGTAAAATACGTCAAATACGCGGGGTCACAGTTAATATACATAAACATCATCCCCATTTGAATTAGGCGGGTTTACGCCGGACCAAATACGTTACGCCGCCGTAACTAAGGGTGCAAGTTCTTTCTGAATACGGAACTTGCGCCCAAATTTACGGCGGCGTTACGCCGGCACATAGATACACAATTGTATCTGAATCCAGCCCATAGTGTGTATGGGGCTTTCCTGTAATAAAAAAAATGGTCTGTAAGGGGTTACAACCACTTTAAACTGCCTGGTGCCTATTTTATTTATTATTTGATACGGTTTACTACCGCTTTTAAAGAGGAGTATGGTCAAACCTTTTTTAGCCATCCTTTTGCTTCTGGCTCACAGGAGTGTACTTCTCTGTGCGCTCCTGTGACCCAGATGTCACAGAACCGGTCCCAGGCTCTGAAAGTAGAGAGGAAGGTGTTATTTAGTCCTAACACACTCCCTGTCTTAGAATGACAACGCTGCATTATAAAGTTGGGCAGAAAAGGGGCGCAAAACATTCATACATTCTGTAGACGTGTGGTGATGCCATTAATTCTTAATCACACCCTACGTATCTTGTAAAAACACACGCTTGGGTGCCAAAATGTATGGGACCGTAGTACTATGCATTTAGGTGCAATAAGATTTTTTTTTTTTGTAAGCAACTTTTGTATGTGTTTTTCACACACAGAGCACTTCACTGAAATTACTAGTATGCTCGGTCACACCTTCGTAGTATATAAAATGTCTAAATGCAATAACCCATAGCAACCTATGACTATTTACTGCGTGCAGAGATCGGGCTATTGCAGGAGAGGATCTGGCACCATAAAGACAATTTGTTGTTAAACAAACCAAGACCATGGAGTCCTAATGACTGATAACATTAAGTGTCGCCTTATTCAATAATAAACACTGGAAATGTTCTATTCTCACAATACATACAGCAAGTTCCAGTTGAAGGCACACGGAGGCATTTGTGGACAAGCAGCAACAGTGGACATGCATGGGAAATCTGATTGGAAACAAACATTAAGACCTTGGATTTACAGTCAAAAGCCACAATAAGCAAATATTGTGTAAATACAAGAAGCGTGTGTATTCTTCCTTGAGCCCCAGTTCACATCGGCACCATTTGACATGTCAAATCGCCTGCCAAATCGCAGCCTTTTGTCAGCAACAGGACTGTACCATTGGTTGCGGCACCAATTTTGCGGCGCCGCACCCATTTCCAAAAGTAGTCCCTGCGGCAGACGGACTTATAGTTCCCAATGGAATTACCACACTTGTAGTCCATTAACACTTCCTCTAGCTCTCCAACTTAAAGCGGAGTTCCGCCCGCCTCTTTAAACATTAAAAGCCGGCAGCTGTAGCTGCTGACTTTTAACACTTACCTGTCCTGGAGTCCAGCATTGTCAGCACTGGCTGAAGAAGGAACCAATGAGCTGTTCCGAAACGCGTCCCGCCTCTATGACACACTTCCTGTCCACTTCCTGTTTGTGTTCCATGCTGGTTTTTGTCTCGCTTCCTCTGACATCATCCCCAGCCTCCAGCACTAGTGTGTCCCCTGAACACTCACAGCACAAGTCGGCTGTTATCTTGTGGACTTCCCTGGAAGCTTTACCATCACAGACTGGGACTGCCCTGCCACTGGAACATCTTCTGGACGCACTTACCTGCTACATGCCTGTTTCATCTACCATCTTGTAAGTGTTTTTAACCCCTTTAGGGGATATTAAAAGTTTTATACTTCTGCACTTAGAGGCACCTTGTTTGTTTTTCTGTTTCCATTAGAGATTGCTTGTCTCCCTGAGTGCTGCCTAAAGTGTGAAGATTTGCTACCCTCTCCAACACAGACTTTATCTGTCAGGATTCAAATGTTTGGAGCGCCCTGGATATACACATTTTTCAGCGTTGTCAGGACGGCAGCTGATGTTTCCATTGGCTGGTCGGGTGCTGCTGCCTCCATTGTGGGTAAGGGAACCCAGCAGTGTAGCCTTTTGGCTTCACAATGGGGTCCCTACTGCGCATGCGTGAAGCGTGCTGCGCTTTCTCAATGGCCCGGCAGAAGGACAGGAGGAGGGGGACTGAGCTGATGACGTAATTCGCCATGGTCTGTTCTCCCGGAAGTGGGACAGGTTACCTGTAAAATAAAAAACAGTTACCCCTCCCCCAAAAGGTGCCCTAGGAGGAATCGCATAAGTGGAAGTTCCACTTTTGGCTGGAACTCTGCTTTAAAGTCCGTACCTCTGTATGGATATAGAGCTCGGGAAAGAGTCTGCAGCAGCCTGGCATTACACCTGCACTCCACTGATCACAGATGCACTGCTTTGCAGGCTGATTTGGAAAAATTGCACCTTTTTTTGCAGAAGGTGGACTTGGTCTCCTGTTGTCTGCTGATAATATCATTTCATAAGAGAAGATTATGGCAGAAAAGGCATGACGTAGTACCCACGTAGGACAGGGGTAATGTGGTTTGGCTGGTGATGCCCATGCACTGAGTCAGCGCTTGTTTGCAGATACTGTTTGTGCCTTCCTTCTGAAATGCGGTCTGAGCTCCCCGACCTTCATCAGATTGTCTTCTGCAGGAAGAGGAACCCGCCATGCCTCTCTGAGATGCCAGGCTTTGTTTATAATGTTGAAATGTACCAGTATGAGTCCTGAACACTCTGCTTCAGATTTGTCTGTAGTCAGTTTAGAATTGCATAAGAAAGTTTCATAATGAGTTGGGCACAGGTGACATAACTTCCCTTTATACTACGTTCTATATTGTAGCAGAAGCCATACAATACACACAGTGCTCAGATATTCTCATAATTCATTTCCCTACACCAATGTTGGCACTTTCCTGAGCATGCAAGACATTGAGGACAACAGCATCAACCCCCGACAGATGCACACGTTTAGGGCTCATGCACACTGCAGATCAAAAAAATAAAAAAAAGCTACTTTCACATTGGAGCGATTTGAGTGATCAAATCGCATGACGAGTCGCAGCCTAATGGCACGGTTTCAATTGGTGTGACATCGATTTTGCAGCGCTGCACCGATTTGCAAAAGTAATTCCTGCACTACTTTTGCCAATTTGAGGTGCGACTCCAATAGACTTTTGTATATGAAGCCACACAGATGTCTATCAAGTAGCACCTGAAATCGCACTGACCTCGCTACTTTGAAATCGCGATACTTTAAGTGAAGTAGCACGATTTCAAGACCGCTGTTGATGCTGTAGGTTACCATGGTGCAAGACCGGAATCACTAAATGGCGGACCACTGTCCAGACTGGGACCGAGCGCCAGTCCTGTCCGGACCATGGTCGTGCCACTTGGCAGTTGTGTGTCCTCTCCCCTGTCTCCCGGCTGGCTGTCGCTTTATCATCCTTACAGCAGACAAGGGCGAGAGGTAATGCAGATCAGCACAGAGAGCTGGTGTTGGATGTGTTTTAGATCTGCAGAGTGCGGGAGTCTTTTTACATTAACAAGCAGGTGATCACCAATGTAGACGACATAAAGGGGTCTGTGATGTAAAGGGTGGGGGCGAGGATACTGCTGTGATGTGTTATAATGCTAACGTGCGATTCGGACCTCTGCCGGAGGAAAGCGTTACCAACTTTTAAGTGAATGCTTTAAAATCTATTTAAAAAAGTTTTAAAGTGGACGTTTATCCCCCGAATAAAATTTCATGTTGCGTGCAGCCCTGCATGCACTTACCAAAACATCAATAATTCATTTGTACAATAATTTTTGTTTTTTGTCTATTTTATTTTTTTTGCCGCCTCACTTTCAGTTTTTTAACCGCTTGCCGTCCGTCGCACAAACATTTACAGAATGGCATGGCTGCGCAAAGGGGCATACCTGAACGGACTCTGGGCCAGATCCACAAAGAACTTACGGCGGCGTATCTATTGATACGCCGCGTAAGTTCTACGATGCGCCGTCGTATCTTTGTTTTGTATCCACAAAACAAGATCCGCCTGAATGTGGGTTAGATCCGACTGACGTACGTCTTAGTACCCCGTCGGATCTTAGGTTCATATTTACGCTGGCCGCTAGGTGGCGCTTCCGTTGATTTCCGCGTAGAGTATGCAAATTAGCTAGATACGCCGATTCTCAAACGTACGTCCACCTGGCACATTTTTTTTACGTAAGGCTTTTTTCGGCGTAACGTTACCCCTGCCTCTATGAGGTGTACGCAATGTTGGGTATGGACGTCAGGACAGCGTCAAATTTTCCGTCGTTTACATCGTTTGCGTAAAACGTTCGAATAGGGCTTTGCGTAAATTACGTTCACGTCGAAAGCATTGACTATTTGCGACGTGATTTCGAGCATGCGCACTGGGATACCCCCACGGACGGCGCATTCGCCGTTCAAAAAAAACGTCATTTACGTGGGGTCAAGATGAATTGACATAAAACACGCTCACATCTTAGTCATTTGAATTTCGCGCCCTTACGCCGTCACATTTACACTACGCTGCCGTAACATATGGCGCAAATTCTTTCTGGATAAGGAACCTCCGCTCTAAGTTACGGCGGCGTAGTGTATCTGAGATGCGCTACGCCTGCCTAAAGATAGGCAGTTCTTTGTGGATCTGGCCCTCTGTGTCCTGCGATCGTGTCACGGAGCTGCAGAACAGGGGGATGCCTGTGTAAACGAGGCATCTCCATTTTCTGCCTTGTGACAGGACAGTGATTGTCTGCTCCCTGTCATCGGGAGCAGCGATCAGTGTCGTGTCACTCGTAGCCCCCCCCCACTGTTAGAATCACTCCCTAGGATACACTTAACCCCTTTCTTGCCCCTAGTGGTTAACCCCTTCCCTGCCAGTGTCATTTACACAGTAATCGGTGCATTTTTTATAGCACTGATCGCTGTATAAATGACAATGGTCCCAAAATGGCGTCAAAAGTGTGTCCGCCATTATGTCGCAGTCACGATAAAAATCGCTGAACGCCGCCATTTCTGATAAATAAATTAATTCTAAAAAAAATACCATAAAACTATCCCCTATTTTGTAGACGCTATAACTTTTGCGCAAACCAATCAATAAACGCTTATGGCTTATTTTATATGTTTTTGGGGGGGATATATATATATATATATATATATATATATATATATATATATATATATATATATATATATATATATATATATATATATAATATTCAAATTTGTCCTTTTTTTTAATTTATAGCGCAAAAAATTTAAACCAGAGGTGATCAAATACCACCAAAAGAAAGCTCTATTTGTGGGGAAAAAAGGACGTTCATTTTGTTTGGGTGCAACGTCGCACGACCACGCAATTGTCAGTTAAAACGACGCAGTGCTGAATCGCAAAAAATGGCCCAGTCATTGGGCAGCCAAATCCTCCAGGGCTGAAGTGGTTAATGGACACTGGTGGTGTAGTCGGGATCTCGCAACTGCCCCCCTGGAAAGACTACGTCACCATTGTCTTACAGGAGGATCTCACTTGATCTCATGTATACACATAGGTGTGTGCAGCCTATTGGATTACTGTGTGCACCCTAATATATATATATGTGTGTGTGTGTGTGTGTGTGTGTGTGAGAGACTCCTGCCTCACAGAGCTATAATGCTTTTGCACTTGGGGTGTACTCGGGATGGATGGATGGAATAAAAGTGATCCAAAAAATAAAGGGACAGTGTAAAAATAAAAAATTCTATATATAATCAAAATAATTAAAGTGTCCCCATCCCTCCATGCACAAAATTGAACGCATACTTAAGTCGCGCATACATATGTAAATGGTGTTCGCACCACACATGTGAGGTATCGCCATGAACATTAGAGCGAGGGCAATAATTCTAGCGCTAGATCTCCTCGGTAATTCCAAATGGGTAACCTGTAAAAATTATAAAGCCTAGCCTATGGAGATTTTTAAGTATCATAGTTCGTCGCCATTCCACGAGTGTGCGCAATTTGAAAGTGTGACATGTTACTCAGGGTATCATCAGCTTTCATAATTGGGGAAAATAAAAATTGGTATGTGTGTGTGTGTGTGTGTGTGTGTGTGTGTGTGTATGTGTATGTGTATATGTACACACACACCATTTTTTTATAAATATATTATACCGCGACATAAGAAATTGCAACGATCGCCATTTTGTTCACTAAGGTCTCTGCTAAAGATACATAACGTTATAAGCAATTTTCTAGCAAAAAATACTAATTTTAATGCCTTTTGCACACGACGGGGAAAAAAAACAAAGCGCGGTGACGTACACCACGTACGACGGGACTATAAAGGGGAAGTTCCATTCAAACAGCGCCACCCTTTGAGCTGCTTTCGCTGATCCTCGTGTTGGTAAAATTTTGTTGCGATGATTCGCGCTTTTCAGTTTTCGTGCTCTTCAGTCCGTTACAGCGTGACGAATGTGTTCTCTCCATTACGAATGCTAGTTTTACCAGAGCGAGCGCTCCCGTCTCATACTTGATCCTGAGCATGCATATTTTTTTTTCCCCTCGGGAAAGCATACACACGATTTTCCCGACGGGGAAAAAAAACATGTTCTCTTTTTTTTTTTCTCTCGCAGTTTTCTTGTCAAGAAAACTGCGATGGAGCATACACACGCCCGGTTTTCCCGGCCAAAAGCTGTCATGGCAGTTTTCCCGACGGGAAAACCGGTCGTGTGTATGAGGCATAACTTGTAACCAAGAAGTGACAGAAAAGGCCTGGTCCTCAAGTAGCTAGTGGGGGGAGCATCTAAAATTAGGGGGGTCCCGCTGTAATTGTACTTTAATATTAAAAAGAATAGGTATGTATAACGCCAGCAGAATTAAACTCTCCCTAGAGCACAGCCATTGGGCAGGTTATAACATCAGACAAGATGCCTGGACGAGAGCCCCACTGAAGCTTCCAATGCTCCGAGTGTATTTAATGTAACCCAACCTTTTGTTTATTCCCAAAGAATGAAAAAGATCCTTTTCCAGTGCGAACGCCAGCTATTATACACAGACGTTGGGGGAGTCTGTCTGTCTCTGTATATATAAACAGCATTGCCCTGATTTACTAAGTTTATGCACATATGTCAGTGCATCAATTGTCCGCAGACAAGCAAATTGTATACTCATAGTATTTCATATGCTCCCATAATGACGCGTTCGCGGCCTCCAGTATACACATAGAACGTTTGCTGGTAAGTAGGGCTTGCAATGGAATGTACAGCATCCAAACCATCTGTGCAATATGGTGCCCTGCATTGAAAAGATTTTTCATATCCAATAAAAGCTACAAATGGCAAAATATAGAATCATATATTCATTTCCACATTGTATTTCAGTTATTTCTGGTCTACTAATTCTATTATTCGGAATGATCTTGAAGTTTGTAAACTTTGTTAGGGAAGATACATTTACATACATGAATTCTGTGACATGTAGTCACTATACCCTGTGAGTAGGCACTGCTGTGTCACACATATCACAGAACCTGCCTTCTGAACTACAAAGGTGCTGAGAGGAGTAGTTTCAGGAGGCGGAGTCGGTACAGGACTGTAACGGTCACCACCGTTTTACGACCTTCCATCCCATCAAAGACAGCTTATCGACACTCCAACCAACAGGACCCGATCCATCACCCCATTTCCCAGAATAAGACGAGACACAGCTCTGTGCTTTCTGGTTTCAAAATGAAGACAACTTTTAATGGTAACTTTCAGTCTTGTATACAGTACAAGGCATGAAAGGAACAATCAACTCCCCATCCACACATCACACCTTGGGGGGCTTCAATCACATTCTTTGAGCTAATTACTAATTGTAACAGAATGCATTATCCAGACAGCCTGGCTCCGCGTATAGCTTGACAAGTCACATCTATTATCCATAGAATTCACAGTGTTGGCATCACACAATTAGTTCCCCTCAATCCACACCTTACACAGACTTTCTGTCTCCGACAAAAGGTATTCACACCTGATCATCAATGGGCTTTAAACAGTGTTATCACACAATGGAAAGGTCTAGGAGCAGACCTGAATGAACACCTCTACACAATGGACAATGAAATGTCTAGGAGTAAATGCAATTAACACCTTTCAAAAGAATGTGTCCCCACATTGAATAAGCCAACAACTTGTGTGATATCTCAAGACATCCTGCAACCATGAATTATTATTAATGTCCCCTGTCCTGTAATTTAGGTATCATTTCTCAGTCACCCTATGGCCCTATCGGACATAAGGTGACCCAAGACTTAAGACTCCTTGGTGACGCCGGTACAGGAGTACCCCTCATCCTTACAAAGTCTGTTTGTCCCGGGTCATTCTGTTACAAGGACTTACTGCTTAGAGCAGGTGTGCCAACCAGTGGCCCGGGGGCCACATATGGCCCACGGAGCCCTCTGATGTGGCCCGCAACCTCCTGCTCTGGGATGGAATAAAATAGAATAGAATACTGATATTAAAGGTAAGTTTATTACTAAAATCACAGTGTGTATATATATGGGCATATCTGTTCTGCAGTGGTTACTGAGCTGCTTTCAAACTGATCTACAGGTGCACAGAAGTGCACCTGTGGGTTACCTGCACTAAACCATAGACTTCCATTACCTGCGAATTTAGTGTGCTTAGAGTAAAGTGGGCTCTATAGAGCCGAGTAGGCTGCCATCCACCCACTCCGCTCATTGTGGTCCACAACCGGTTACCAAGACGCGTAAGTGGCCCTTGCTTTTTTTTAAAAGGTTGGGCACCCCTGGCTTAGAGGAAGCAAGGTACCATGGGATATGTAGTCCTTAGACATTGAAAGTAAACGGCAGAGGAGTCACCGCAAAGCATGCTGGGAATTCAGGACATTTTTGAAAGTGATGGCCAGCAGACAGGCAAAACTCACAGCAGTGTATCCTTTTAGATAGATACTTGAAACACGTTGTACACACCCCTTACACCCCGATGCTTGCTACCTTGGTTAAAGGAGTCCATAGACGCCGCTGCCTTTCCGTCTCTGGTCGGTCTGGAATCTAATGCATGACAGCTGCTTGCCGGTTCAATGGCTCCTATTGTTCCAAGATCCAGCAGAACTTAGTTTACATAGATGTAAGTGTATACTTGTGCTTTGCAATAAATGGATACATGCTTTTATTAATGAATGCGCTGTGGCCTCTTTTATGTTTTCCGCATGCCCACAAGGATCTTCCCCGACTTGATGAGCCCCATAATATCCTATTGCCCGGGGGCCCCATGAGTTGTCAGTCCGCCCCTGTATACAGCATTACATAAGTGGTTAAACTGTATGGAGAATCTGGGGGGGATGGTTGGGTTGCGTAAGTCGATTCAGAAAAGCGCTGGACGCAAGTTACGCTCACGCCAAAACCAATGACGTCCTAGCAACGTCATTGGGAGCAATGCATGCCGGAAAATATTCGCGGACGGCGCATGCGCAGTTAAATCGGCGCGGGGATGCGCCTGATTTAAATACTACACTCCCCCTAGCCGTGGAATTTGAATTCCGTCGGGGGATTTACAATAAGTTTTGAGGTAAGTGCTTTCTGAATACAGCACTAGCCTCTCAAACTGGCGCCGGCGGAACGTAAATCAGATAGATTACGCGGATCGGTACACTGTGAGAGGGGGAGAGCGGGTGTCAGCAGTGCTGTGGCTGGATCTGTGACTATTGCAGTCACAGATCCAGCCATCCCTGTTCAGCCATCCCTGCAACCCCTGCCCCAATACTCTGCAATACTCTTCCTATCCTGCCAGTACTCTGCAATACCCCCTGTGCCAATACTCTGCAATACCCCCTGTGCCAATACTCTGCAATACCCCCTGTGCCAATACTCTGCAATACCCCCTGTGCCAATACTCTGCAATACCCCCTGTGCCAATACTCTGCAATACCCCCTGTGCCAATACTCTGCAATACCCCCTGCGCCAATACTCTGCAATACCCCCTGCGCCAATACCCACTCACCAATACTCTGCAATACCCCCTGCGCCAATACTCTGCAATACCCCCTGCGCCAATACCCACTCACCAATACTCTGCAATACCCCCTGCGCCAATACTCTGCAATACCCCCTGCGCCAATACTCTGCAATACCCCCTGCGCCAATACTCTGCAATACCCACGCACCAATACTCTGCAATACCCCCCGCACCAATAGTCTGCAATACCCCCTGCACCAATAGTCTGCAATACCCCCCGCACCAATAGTCTGCAATACCCCCCGCACCAATACTCTGCACTATGCCCCGCACCAATACTCTGCACTACGCCCCGCACCAATACTCTGCACTACGCCCCGCACCAATACTCTGCACTACGCCCCGCACCAATACTCTGCACTACGCCCCGCACCAATACTCTGCACTACGCCCCGCACCAATACTCAATAATGTGTTTTACCCACTTCCCGCCCGCCGGCCGTCCTATAACATCCTTGACTTTGTGCAGGGCTATCTGAATGATGCCTGCAGCTACAGGCATCATTCAGATATCATTTTTTTCAGCCGGCGATTCTCTACACCATAGGAATGATCATGGCGGCTATTCCACCTCTTGATCGTTCTTACGGGAGGCAAAAGGGGACATCCCCCCCTCCCTTCGCCCTCTGGTGCTTCTTCCGACTTACCGATACGATCGAAGCAAGGATCGTTTTTTCAGGCTTTCCAGCCTAGAGGTGAGATGTGGGATCTTTTTGACCCCATATCTCACTGTAAAGAGGACCTGTCATGCTATATTCCTATTAGAAGGGATGTTTACATTCCTTGTAATAGAAATAAAAGTGATCAAAACATTTATTTTTGGGGAAAAACGTGTCAAACTAAAATAAAGTAAAATGAACAATAAAAAAATAAAAAATTTTAAGCGCCCCTGTTCCCGTGTGCTCGTATACAGAAGCGACCGCACACGTAAGTCCCGCCCACATATGAAAACGGTGTTCAAACCACACATGTGAGGTATCGCTGCGAACGTTAGAGCGAGAGCAATAATTTTGGCCCTAGACCTCTTCTCCAATTAAAAAGATGTAACCAGTAAAAATATTTAAAGCGTCACCTATGGGGATTTTTAAGTAGCGAAGTTTGGCGCCATTCCACAAGCGTGTGCAATTTTGAAGGGTGACATGTTGGGTATCTATTGACTCGGCGTAACTTCATCTTTCATATTATGCAAAAACATTGGGCTAACTTTAATGTTTTTAAAATAAAAAAAAAAAAAAAGCACAAAACTGTTTTTATTTCCAAAAAAACGCATTAGAAAAATTGCTGTGCAAATACCATGCGCGATAAAAAGTTGCAACGACCGCCATTGTATTCTCTAGGGTCTTTGCTAAAAAATCATATATAATGTTTTGGGGTTCTATGTAATTTTCTAGCAAATAAATGATGATTTTTCCATGTAGGAGAGAAATGTCAGAACTGGTCTGGGTGCTTTAGAACGCCTGATGGTGCTCCCTGCATGTTGGGCCTCTGTATGTGGCCACGCTGTGTAAAAGTCGCACACATGTGGTATCGCCATACTCGGGAGGAATAGCAGAATGTGTTTTGGGGTGTAATTTGTGGTATGCATATGCTCTGTGTGAGAAAACCTGCTAATATGAAAATTTTGTGAAATAAAAATAAAACAAATCTTGATTTTTGCAAAGAATTGTGGGAAAAAATGACAACTTCAAAAAACTCACTATGCCTCTTTCTAAATACCTTGGAATGTCTTCTTCCAAAAAGGGGTCATTTGGGGGTATTTGTACTTTTCTGGCATGTTAGGATCTCAAGAAATGAGATAGGCCGTCAGTGCATCAGGTGTGATCAATTTTCAGATATTGGCACCATAGCTTGTGGACTCTAACTTTCACCCAGACTAAATAATATTCAAATGTTTTGTTGTTGTTACCAAAGATATGTAGCAGTATACATTTTGGGCCAAATTTATGAAGACATTTTTTTTTTTTGCAAAATTTTATAATAGAAATAAAAAAAAAAAATTTTTTTTACAAAGTTTTCGTTCTTTTTTCATTTTATAGCGAAAAAAATAAAAACCGCAGAGGTGATCAAATACCACCAAAAGAAAGCTCTATGTGTGGGGAAAAAATTACAAAAATTCATTTGGTTACAGTGTTGTATGACTGAGTTATTGTCATTCAAAATGTGAGAGCACCAAAAGCTGAAAATTGGTCTGGTTATTAAGGGTGTTTAAGTGCCAAGTGGTTAATGGACGGGCTGCCACTGGGCGCAAGTAATATACAGCCCAGCCTCATGTGTTTTTTTTTTTTTTCTGCCAGGAAATGTCTGATGCTCATAGATCAGTACAGTGTGCAAGAAGCCTAGTATAGATTTTTAGATTGTAAGCTCTAATGAGCAGGGCCCTCTGATTCCTCTTGTACCAAATTGTAATGTAACTGTAATGTCTGCCTTTATTTTGTGCAAACTGTTGGCGCTATATAAATCCTGTATATTAATAATGTATAGAAACGTGCATACACACACACACACACACACACACACACACACACACACACACACACACACACACACACACACACACACACACACACACACACATCAGATTATATATATATATATATATATACAGAGCTTTTTTTCTCAGAAAATAGGTGCAGGAACTCAACCACGACCCGGTTCAGATTTCACAAACAGTAGAAGGGTCTTAAAGGGCCATTAAATACCAGAATTGCATTACATACAGAATGCAGAGTTCAGGGGGTTACAAAGCTGTCACTTGTAAACATAGAAACCAGACTTCTGTGTTTACAAGTGATTGTGGTGAGCAGACACCAAAGGGTTTGAGCCAAAGGTGGTGGAACTGAGTTCCCCCAAGTTCCCCCTGAAAAAAAGGCCTGCATATATATATATATATATATATATATATATATATATATATATATATATATATATATATATCGTATTTATTCGAGTATAACGCGCAAAATTTTCTACCAAAAAAAGAAATCAAAGTTTGGGTGCGCGTTAGAAACGAGGGGTGGGGTGGCAGTGGCGGCCGGTCCATTGAGGGCGCAGGCGAATTGTGAGTTCGCACTGCGCCTTTTCCGGGCTGCAGCCGCTCACTGTACGCGAGGGCGAAGAAAAAAAAACGTCCCCACGTCGCGTACAGTGGGCGGCCCGAACTGGGGGTGAGAATTCTTATTATCCGATGTATGGTCGCTGCTTCATATCCTCGCCTCGCCCACACGTTACGGTAAGCATTGCTTTTGTACAATTCAGTGTTTTGCGTACCGTAATTCAGTGTTCTTCATATTTTAATTGATATACTGGTACCCGTTAGATGGCAACTCAGGGTATCAAGAGAAAACGTTCTGCATATGACGCTTCATTCAAGCTCAAAGTTGTTGATCATGCTGAAATTCACGGAAGTCGAGCAGCTAGCAGCTAGTGTATCTGATGATGAATCTGACTTTGAAGCATTTTAAATAAATATTCTTACCGGTAATTCAACGTTTTTTTGTCAATTACAGTGCTTGGTGTGAAACAAAATTTTATACCGATTTTTAATCGAAAATTAGGGGTGCGCGTTATACACGTGTGCACGTTATACTCGAATAAATACGGTATATATATATATAATGTATACACATGCAGACATCTAGGTGTATGTTCAGCCTGCACTGGTGTGTTGGAGGTAGCGTGTGACTCACGCAGCATTTGATAAGGACGCCGTCTTTCACAGCTGACTGATGAAAATAGAAAAACACATGAAAAACATGTCATTCTAGTCGAGTGGCTTTATGCGGAAGTTGCAACATAATTGTTTTTCTAAAACCAGAAACATAAAAGCATTTGGTTTTCTTTCTGAGATGAGGAAAAATATGATTTCTTTAAGACAAGACTTCTGTCATTTTTGGACTTTGGAATTAATGTTAAAGACACACGTCCCTCTCTTTCGTTCTGCATGTACAATGATCTAATTAACAGATAAACCAAGATAGTTTTGTGCTCAGATTTCAGCTTTAAACAATCATTGATCCCTCATTCACATTGGAGCTACTTGTTATGCGATTTGACAAGTCGCACCCTATTGCTGGCAATTGCACTGTTCATATTGGTTCAGCGCCGACTTTGCAGTGCCACATCAATTTGAAAAACTACCGTATATACTTTGAGTATAAGCCGACCCGAATATAAGCCGAGGCACCTAATTTTACCACAAAAAACGCATAACATATTGACTCGAGTATAAGCCTAGGGTGTCCATCTGCATGCCTCACTGTGTCCATGACTAGACTGATGTTTAACATGGGAGTCAATGGAAGGGGTACCCGGGTTTAAAAATAGGTGCTCCCCAGCCGTAGACAAACTTTGCACACTTGTAGAGGAGAAATGGGGCTAAGTGTGTGCCAAGTTCCGGGTCCAGAAAACCTACGACCAGCCAGTACCGGGTCCCCAAATTCACCTGAGAAATTACCGTTTAACATTGGAGTCTATGGAAGGGGTGCCCGGCTTTGAAAAATCGGTGCTCCCTGGCCGTAGGTCCCCCTGACAACAAACTTTGCACACTTGTAGAGATAGAGTGGGGCTACATGTGTGCCAAGGCCAGGGGACCGACGGCCGGCCAGTACCGGGTGCCCAAAGTCCGGGAGATCAGGCGCAAAAAAGTGACTCGAGTATAAGCCGAGGGGGCGTTTTCAGCACAAAAAAATGTGCTGAACAACTCGGCTTATACTCGAGTATATACGGTAGTTCCTGCTCTACTTTCGCGGATTTGCAGATGTCTTCCAAGTCGCACCTGAAGTCACGCTGACATGTGGCTTTGATGAAGTCACACAATTTTAAAGACGCAGTTAATGTGAACAAGGGGTTCATTTATTTCTGAATAGCCACAAAGGATATTGACTTTGGGTTTGCAAAAGCATTTGGTGCACATAGTTCTTACCATTTAACTTGTAGCTAGTGACATCATTGCTGGGGTGCACTTGGCCCCCCAACTCCACCCACAACAACTACAGGAAGGGGTGGAGTCCAGGCCAATCACCCTGCAAACGGTGAGAGAGAGTAGCGGTGAGCTCCTGAACAGAGGAAGCGTTTTAGGCTAGATTACTCCACTAACTTGGTGTGTTTGTGTATTTCTTCCCAGATGCAAGTTGGACTACACATGTTTCTTGTATATTGACATCCTTGCTTATCTCGGTGCTCACCTTTTAATAACCGTATAGCTAATATTTACTATATATGAACAATCTACACCTTTAGTGATCTAACCCTTTTATAGCTTACTATAAACTTTAACCGCTTCCCGTCCTGACCTATAGCTTATAGACAGCTGCAGCAAGTCTCTACATTGACTGCTCTTTGACTGCTGTGTGCTGTGGACACGTGGAAAAAGGCGAGCCGATCTTTGGGGGAATAGTGAGTGCAGCATTAACGCTGATAAGCTGCACTGGTTATCAGTGCAGGTCAGTGCAGTCTCACCAGCGCACGTCAGTGAAGAAGGAAAATGACTTCTTTACAAAATGTTATAACGGAAACTGAAAGTCTTTATTTTTTGCTAAATAAATGAGGAACAAAAAAAAACACCTATAGGTGATTAACCACTTAACCCCCGGACCATATTGCTGCCCAAAGACCAGAGCACTTTTTGCGATTCGGGACTGCGTCGCTTTAACTTTTATAATTGCGCGGTCGTGCGACGTGGCTCCCAAACAAAATAGAGCTTTCTTTTGGTGGTATTTGATCACCTCTGCGGTTTTTATTTTTAGCGCTATAAACAAAAATAGAGCGACAATTTTGAAAAAAATGAATATTTTTTTACTTTTTGCTATAATAAATATCCCCCAAAAATATATATAAAAAAACATTATTTTTCCCTTCAGTTTAGGCCGATATGTATTCTTCTACATATTTTTCGTAAAAAAAAATCGCGTTTATTGATTGATTTGCGCAAAAGTTATAGCGTTTACAAAATAGGGGGTATTTTTATGGCATTTGTATTAATATTTTTTTTTTACTAGTAATGGCGGCGATCAGCGATTTTTTTTTTTTTTTTTTTTTTTTTTTTTTTTCCGGTACTGCGACATTATGGCGGACAAAATGCCACTGGCAGTGAAGGGGTTAACACTAGGGGGCGGGGAAGGGGTTAAGTATGTCCCTGGGTGTGTTCTTACTGTGGGGGGGGGGGATAGCCTCACTAGGGGAAATCACTGATCTTCTGTTCATAGAAGATCAGCTTTTCTCTCCCTGACAGGATCGGGAGCTGTGTGTTCACACACAGCTCCCGGTCCCCGCTCTGTAACGAGCAATCGCGGGTGCCCGGCAGCGATCGCGCCCGCACGGGAGTCAGACGAGCGGGGGGCGCGCGTGCGCCCCTAGTGGCCACAAAGAGAGCCGACGTATAGCTACGGGCTCTCGCCCAGGAGAGCCGACCTGCCGCCGTATAATGACGGTGCGCGGTCGGCAACTAGTTAAATGCCACCAAAAGAAAGCTCTATTTGTCAGCAAAAAATCATAAAAAAATTTGTATGGGTTCAGTGTTGCATGACCGTGCAATTGTCATTCAAGTCCAACATAAACATATGAAGAACCCTGTGCTTGGACAAAAACTTCTCTCTCTCTGTAAGCAGGTAACGGATCTATTAGGGTATCAAACCAAAGCTAAAAAAATAAGCTTTACTTGAGGGTTATTTATGAATTGTCACCCATACTTCCTTTCCTTGGCCACAAGTTGAACATCTATATCTTTTTTTTCTTTTTTTTGTAACCAATTTATGTTTAGAATAAATGACCTTCAATAACCTCTGTGAGGTCATCACTTGTTTTAGGTACTGCAGCTCTACCCGGGCACCTGGAGGCGGTAGTATGGTATTGATGTGGGTTGTGGTAGTTGCGCGCTATTGCAGTTATGGTAATGTGGATTAAAAGATAATTAAGACTTGCTGATACATTTTAAAATTAAACCTTGTGATAATAGATCTTGTGATTTGGAAATGTCTTTAAAAAATTATACTGCAGCTTCTACTAATGTGCTCCCACAATGATCAATGTAAACTGGTATAGGTGTAGCAGCGCTGTATAATTAAAGCTAAATAATAAGTGAAAAAATAAAAAATAAATAGAGAGATATATAGAGATATTATTATATTATATATTATTATTAATATGTTATTGTGACAGGAAGTCAGGTAAATCTGTGGGTGTTGTCACAGACGGAACATACATTTCTGCCTTGTTTAGACAATACAC
>NC_053491.1:54260503-54303003 GCF_905171775.1 Rana temporaria
TGAGAAGCACAGATTCCCCCTACTGCCCTGGCTCCCATCTTTCCCCCTGCAGCGCTGCCAGCTTCCCTCCTCTCCTATGTGTGTTGCTGCTGGGATGTTTTAGGAGTGGGGAAGGTGCCAGTAAATATGTCATTTACTGGCCCCTTCCCTTTCTGAATGAACATCGTGAGTGATCGGTAGTGTGTGTGTGGGCTTTGGGGTGCACACCCTAATGCAATAGACTGCGCACACCTATGGGCACTGTGTTATCTGTTGTGTTAATAATCCCACAACAGTAAAGTCTGTCTATATATGCAGAATAGCATGCTTGTTATACTCACTGTGGCACTTAAGGGGTTAATCCTCTGTATTGTGTAAAAAGTTTTTTTGATACTGTATACATCGCTCCTCCCCCTCCTGCAGGGTCTCTCCGGGCAAGGCCAGATAATACAGTCAGAGTGGTCCCCCTGCACATGCTCAGCTTAGTCTCTATTGCTGGAGAGAATATTTCCTTGTTGAGTTGAGCTTTTCAGGTTACCTGATTTTGACATCACACATGTGGGTGTGAATACAGATCTTAATTGACAGCCCAGTCCCTCCCTCCCTCCCTTCTCCTCCATGCCCAGTAACTAAAAAAAGAACAGTGGGTGGGATGTCACATCTTGATTGATGGATGATCTGCCTCCCATAACAGCATGAAGACAGGCTGTAGCGGAAATCTCCTCCTACTACTTGAACATTCAGCACTCGGGCAGACCCTGCAGTTGTGGTATACAGATCAGCCAAAAAGGTATATAGTGGCAGTATTATAATGTAAAAAGAAGATTTATAAGGGGGGGGGGGGGGTAGAGAGCCAAATTAACTGTTTTCATATTACTACTGGGTTTAGTAACGCTTTAACTACTTGCCGATCGCCCACCGTCGTTATACGTCCTCACTTTAGAGATGAATATCTCGGTAACGGCAGCAGCTGCTGCCACAATCGAGATATTCATCTCTTCTGTGGGCGGCCGTGTTAACGATAATGGCGGTCTCCGCGGCGGATTCGCCGCGAGATCGCCGTTATCGGTGGCGGGAGAGGGCCCCCCCCCTCCCGCCGCTCTCCCGCGCCCTCCGCCGCTTACCGTAGCCGTCGGTAGCGGCGGAGGAGATCGCGACCATCCGGCAGCTGAGCGGGGACGAGACTGAAGGAAAAATCTCCTTCACCCGTCCCCATAGCTCTGCTGGGCGGAAGTGACATCAAAACGTCAGTCCCGCCCAGCCTCTTAAAGAGACAATTTTTTTTTTGTCATTTGAAAAAATGACATTTCCAAATTTTTTTTTTTTTTTTTTTTGCATTTAAGCCCAAATATGAGATCTGAGGTCTTTTTGACCCCAGATCTCATATTTAAGAGGACCTGTCATGCTTTTTTCTATTACAAGGGATGTTTACATTCCTTGTAATAGGAATAAAAGTGATAATTTTTTTTTTTTTTTTCAGTGTTAAAAATTCTAAAATAAATAAAAATAAATGCGAAAAGCAAAAAAAATTTTTTTTAAAGCGCCCCGTCCAGACGAGCTCGCGCGTAGAAGCGAACGTATACGTGAGTAGCGCCGACATATGATAACGGTATTCAAACCACACAAGTGAGGTATCGCCGCGATCGTTAGAGCGAGAGCAATAATTTTAGCCTTAGGCCTACTCTGTAGCTCAAAAAATGCAACCTGTAGAATTTTTTAAACGTCGCCTATCAAGATTTTTAAGGGTAAAAGTTTGACGCCATGCCACGAGCGGGCGCAATTTTTAAGCGTGACATGTTGGGTATCATTTTACTCGGCATAACATTATCTTTCACAATATATAAAAAAATTGGGCCAAATTTATTGTTGTCTTATTTTTTAATTTAAAAAAGTGAATTTTTTCCCAAAAAAGTGCGCTTGTAAGACCGATGCGCAAATACGGTGTGACAAAAATTATTGCAATGACTGCCATTTTATTCTCTAGGGTGTTAGAAAAAACAAATATATAATGTTTGGGGGTTTTAAGTAATTTTCTAGCAAAAAAAAATGGTTTTGTCTCGTAAACACCGACTCTGAAAAACAGGCCCAGGGCTAAAGTGGTTAACTGACAATTGCACAGTCATGTAATACTGTACCCATATGAACCCCCCCCCCCCCCCACAAAATTGTGTGTGGACACTAACTGACACTTTTGATACTTTGCAGGAACCAGTTACACTAATACAGTGATCAGTGCTAAGAATATGCAGTCACTGTACTAATGACACTGGCTGGGAAGGGGTTAAACATCTAGAGCAGGGCTCTCGAACGTACGGCCTTCTAGCTGTTGCGGAACCACAAGTCCCATCATGCCTCTGCCTGTGGGAGTCATGCTTGTAACTGTCAGCCTTGCAATGCCTTGTGGGACTTGTAGTTCTGCAACAGCTGAAGTGCCGCCAGTTTGAGACCCCTGATCCTAGAGCAGGGGCGGACTGACAACTCATGGGGCCCCCGGGCACTAGAAGATTATGGGGCCCCCAGGCTTACAGATGGCCACCACGCCAGGAGGCAGTGCAGAGGCGGGGCAGCTAAAATCTCGGGATTTTCACATCAAAAGCATGTTGGTTTCGGACATATCAGCGACAGATGTAAAAAAAAAACATAGATTTTGACATATTGTCCCTGGTTTTACTAAGCCTGGCAACCCTGATGGGGCCCCCTAGTGGCATGGAGCCCTCGGGCAGTGCCCGAGTGACTCAATGGTCAGTCCGCCCCTATCCTAGAGTGATCAAAAGGTTAACTGTGTGTCTAGCCAGTGATTTTGTGTACTGTGCTGTTTTTACTAGGTGAAGAGATGGATTCTAGTCCTTGCTATGCAGGAACACAGAATCCATCCCTTCCTCTCTGTCAGAACGGCAAACTGCCTTGTTTACATTGGCAGATGCCCTTTCTAAGTTTACTGATGATCAGCAGGTGCCGGAGGACATTGAGTGCCCGGCACATGCAGATCGGCTTCTGCTGTCAAGAATCGCAGCAAAAGCAGCCCGCCGGAAGCACGCGTGCGCCCTCTGCAGGCGGGAGTGCAGGATCACATGTGTATATAGATATACTTGATCCTGCGCAGAGCTTTGCCGCCATGTAGCAGTAAAACTGTAGCAGTAACTGTAGTCAGCGAGTGGTAAAGTTATTTTCAACAACTTCAGGCTGTCCTATGTATTAATCTGCTCCAAAGAAACAGTCAGAAACCTAAGAAATATTTAGAATTATTTTAGGTATAATGTGTGAATGGGAACACATAAAGATGTAGTGGGGGTTCCTCCGATTGGTCAGGAGGTGATCACCAAGCACAGTGCGCTGCAGAAGGAGGGATCTGTCGGAAAACCACATGTGCTGGTTGGCAGTAGATTGAACATTAGTGGTATGGGCTGTTATTTACAGTATGTCACCTTGTATTTTCAGTAAGAATAGGAGTAAACCGAGATGTTGGTTTCCGCAGATCTCACAATTTCCTTGTTCAGCCTGTGCAAGAAAAAAATACCACAGATTCTCCAGGCAAATTTTGAAAGAATGATTTCCTCCACATCCCATTGTTTTTAACTTGGAGCTAGCAATGACCTTTTGACTCCCAATGGGGATGTAGTGGAAAGTTTATGAGGCCCTGTTTAACTTGGGAAGACAATGTATTTTTGAAGTTGCATATTTGCCATATCTTTCTATCTTTATCTAGCGCAGTAGAGCAGTTCTTACCAGAAGGAATTGGAAACAAACTCCACTACAGAAGTTGTGGTAAATAGTGAATGTGGTTTCCACGCTGTATGTAGGTTATACATGCATACATACATACATACATACATATTAATGTGCATAACGAAGCCAAGGAAAGATGGAAAAATCTCCAAAAGGCATCAAATTACAGATTTAGACATTCTTATAATATGTCAAAAAAAGTTAGATTTTATTTCCATCATTTACACTTTCAAAATTACAGAAAACAAAAAAAATGGCGTCTGCAAAAGTTTGGGCACCCTGCAGAGTTAAAGCGGTAGTTCACCCACAATCCCATGATGTTACCATCGAGACAGGCATTGTAGCGCGAGCTACAGTATGCCTGTCCCGATTTTTTTAACCCCGTACTCACCTCGTAGTCGTCCATCGTAGATTCCGGCTCCCGCGGGGAATGGGCGTGCCTATGGAGAGGGAGGATGATTGACGGCCGGCCCTGGCACGTCACTCTCCCCGAAGACAGCCGGAGTAGGTCTCGGCTCTTCACGGCGCGTGCGCACAGGCTATGCGCACGCGTCGTGAAGACCAAGCCTATTTCGGCTATTTCCGGAGAAGCGTGACGCGCCAGAGCCGGCCGTCAATCATCCTCCGTCTCCAGAGGCACGCCCATTCCCCGGTATCTTCGATGGACGACTACAAGGTGAGTATGGGGGGAAAAAATTCGGGACAGGCATACTGTAGCTCGCGCTACAGTGCCTGATTTAAAGGTAAAAGAAAAATTTTTTTTTTTTTTTACTGTCGATAGGGTGAACCCCCGCTTTAATATCTTGTACTGCCCCCTTTGGCAGCTTGTAAACGCTTTTTGTAACCAGCCAAGAGTCTCAATTCTTGTTTGAGGTATCTTTGCCCATTCTTCCTTACAAAAGTATTCCAGTTCTTTGAGATTTCTGGTCTGTCTGTCACGCACTTCTCTTTTAAGATCTATCCATAGATTTTCAATTATGTTGAGGTCAGGAGATTGTGAAGGCCATGGCAGAACCTTCAGTTTACGCCTCTTGATGTAATCCCCCGTGGATTTTGAGGTGTGTTTAGGATCATTATCCATTTGTAGAAGCCATCTTCTCTTTAACTTCAGCATTTTCACAGATGGCATCAAGTTACTATCCAAAATTTACTGAAATGTTATTGAATCCATTTTTCCTTCGTGAAATGTTCCCTGTGCCACTGGCTGCAATACAACCCCAAAGCATGATTGATCCACCCCCATGCTTAACAGTTGGACAGAGGTTCATTTCATTAAATTCTGTGCCCTTTCTTCTCCAAACGTACCTTTGCTCATTCCGGCCAAAAAGTTATATTTTAACCTCATCGGTCCACAGAACTTGTTTCCAAAATGCATCAGGCTTGTCTATATGTTCATTTGCAAAGTTCAAATGCTGATTTTTGTGGTGAGGACGTAGAAGAGGTTTTCTTCTGATGACTCTTCCATGAAGACCATATTTGTACAAGTATCTCTTTATAGTGGAATAGTGTACCACAACTCCAGTGTCTGCCAGATCTTTCTGGAGGGATCGTGCAGTCAAACGTGGGTTTTGAATTGCTTTTCTCACAATCCTGCAAGCTGTTCTGTCTGATATTTTTCTTGGTCTTCCAGATCTTGCTTTAACTTCCACTGTTCCTGATGACTGCCATTTCTTAATTACATTCCGAACAGAGGATATTGACATCTGAAAACGCGTTGCTATCTTCTTATAGCCTTCTCCAGCTTTGTGAGCGTCAACTATTTTCAGTTTCAGTTTTCTAGACAACTGCTTAGAAGAACCCATGGTGCGGATTGTTGGGGCAAGGTCAGATGAGTCTGGGCATTTAAAACCTTTGAGATTGACATCACCTGGTCTTCCCAGAGGATGATTGAGAACAATCCATGACACTGGCAGGTCTCAGCTTTGCAAAGGGGGCAGTACATGCTATAAATTCTGCAGGGTGCCCAAACTTTTGCAGACGCCATTTTTTTTGTTTTCTGTCATTTTGAAAGTGTAAATGATGGAAATAAAATCTAACTTTTTTTGACATATATATTATAAGAATGTCTAATCTGTAATTTGATGCCTTTTGGAGATTTTTCCATCTTTCCTTGGCTTAGTTATGCACATTAATACAAATTTTTACCTGGGGTGCCCAAACTTTCGATCCCCACTGTATGAAATTCGATCCCCACTGTACAAATCGCAACACTATAGCGCTTGTAATGAAGAAAATATGGCCTAATCACCACTTCAAGACCACACTTCTATATATGTTTTGTCTTTGCAGTGGTTTATGGGGGTTATGGCTGAAGCTACCAGCCATAACCCTGGTAATTTTTTTTTTTTCGGCTCGCAGCTGGCTTTTTCAGAAAAGCATTCCGAGCAACTCGTGAGCCACTGGATTGCTTTCAGAAGCGGTCGGAGGGGACATCCTTCCCACACTCACCAGTGTTTCTCGGGCTTACTGTTTCCACTGGCTCGCCCAAAAAAACGATCCGACGGTGCTGCCAGCTCATCCCAGAGGCAAAGACTAGATCAGTAATGGCTAACCTTGGCACCCCAGATGTTTTGGAACTACATTTCCCATGATGCTCCACTACACTGCAGAGTGCATGAGCATCATTGGAAATGTAGTTCCAAAAACATCTGGGGTGCTAAGGTTAGCCATCACTGGACTAGATCATCTTTGATCTCCTCCATGGCCTTGAAGGACCAGAGGTACATCATAACATCCCTTCTGGTCCAGGGTGGAAGTAAACCATATTTGTTTTTGATCTTTTGCTTTTTAAAGGTAAAGGTGAGATTTGGGGGGTCTTTTTGACTCCAGATCTCTCAATAAAGAGGACCTGTCATCCTTATTTCTATTACAAGGGATGTTTACATCCCTTGTAATAAGAATAGAAGTGATCCAAAAAAATAAAAAAGAGGGACAGTGTAAAAATAAAAAGTAAAAAAAAGGTTTAAAGCGCGCCCATTCCTCCCCCAAGCCCCCACGCAAAAGTAAACGCATGCATTGGTTGTGCATGCATATGTAAACAGTGTTTGCACCACACATGTGGGGTATCGCTGCCAACGTTGGAGCAATAATTTTAGCACTAGACCTCTTCTTTAACTTTACCCCCTTCCCACTGAGCGTATGCATATATGCATCCTCAGCTAAAAGCCGCTCGGTTGTTATCCTGAAGGAGCGGTAGGGGACCTCCCACCGCTCTTACCGGGCCTCCCGTCCCACTGGACGTAAGTAGGTAGGACGCAGACAAGCGGAGCTTCCCCTTTTGGGTGGAGCTCCGCATTAACTACATGAACAATCATTCTGTACAGCAAAGAAACAGTGGGAAAATACTACATACATAAAGTAACAAAGCTGTCCTGTGCATATAATATGTCTGCTAGATTGATGCCTCCCCAGCACTCTGACCCCTCTAAACCCCAGATATCCCCCAGCACTCTGACCCCTCTACACCCCAGATACCCCCCAGCACTCTGACCCCTCTACACCCCAAATATTCTCCAAGCACTCTGACCCCTCTACACCCCAGATACCCCCCCAGCACTCTGACCACTCTACACCCCAAATATTCTCCAAGCACTCTGACCCCTCTACAGCCCAGATACCTCCCCAGCACTCTGACCCCTCTACACCCCAAATATCCCTCCAGCTCTCTGACCCCTTTACACCCCAGATATCCCCCCAGCACTCTAACCCCACTACACCCTATATATTCCCCCCAGCACTGTTACCATATACCATAAGATACCCCTTGTATTGTGACCCCACTACATTCCTGATACCCCCTACACTGTGGCCTCTCTACATCCCTGATACCTCTAGCACTATAACCACCCAAGCTACCCCAAGCATTGCTACCCTCTATACACCCCAGATCCCCCCTCAGCATTGCTTTTCCCCATACACCATTAAAATCCCCCAGCACCATTATTCCATCCATGTAGTACCCCCTTTTTCAGTGGAGATACAGAGCATGTAACATTTTGGCTATGTGCCCACCTCCAGCACTGGACTCGCCTATACCAATCAAGCAGGTAAGACGAAGGGGCGGAGGAAGGAGCATCCCTCCGGGCATTTCAAACCCTTCGGTGCAAACAGTGCTGGACAGCTGGGCTCACCATGACACCATCCACAATGCTACTTACGCAGGTGGGCTCTCAGTGCTGCCGACTCGGCAGCTCCCAACTAAGCTTCTACCCCACAGCCTTCAAGTCCAGAGCATTCAAGCTGCATGGGGTGGGGTCAGAGCATCACTGGTGCTCCGGCCCCAGGGGCCCCATGCAGCTGGGGCCCCTGGACAATGCCCAGGTGTGCCCTCTCATTAAGACAGCCATGCTTCTGACGCCTACTGACAGTAGCCGTAAACGGCTTCATTCCAATCTCCTGAATGTAAACACAGAAGCGACATCACAATGTCACTTCCGGTTTACTCGGCTGCCAATGGCGCCGGATTTAAAAAAATATACAGTATTACTTTGAAGTGTAAAGGAGGGGTTTGGGGTCTTTTAAACCCCCGCTCTCTCCATAAAGAGTACCTGTCTCCACCTATTACTGTCACAAGGGATGTTTACATTCCTTGTGACAGCAATAAAAGTGATCAATTTTTTTTTTTTAAAACACAATATAATAATGTAAAAAGAAAGAAGAATTTTTTTTTAAAGTGCCCCGCGAGCTCGCGCAGCAAAGAAAACGCATACGGAAGTTGAACCCGCATATATAAACGGTGTTCAAATCACACATGTGAGTTATTACCGTGATTGTCAGAGCGAGAGCAATAATTCTAGCACTAGACCTCCTCTGTAACTAACCTGGTAACTGTAAAAAAAATGTAAGTGTTACCTATGCAGATTTTTAGGTACCGAAGTTTGTCGCCATTCCACGAGTGTGTGTAATTATAAAGCGTGACATGTTTGGTATCTATTTACTCGGCGTAACATCATCTTTCACATTTTTCCCAAAAAGTTGCGTTTAAAACACCGCTGCACAAATACTGTGTGACATGAAATATTGCAACAATCGCCATTTTACTCTCTAGGGTCTATGCTCAATATTTGTGGGTTCTAAGTAATTTTCTAGCGTAAAATATGGATTTTAATTTGTGAACACCAAATGTCAGAAATAGGCTTAGTCATGAAAGGGTTAAACGGTTAACCTGTAAAGTGGTAGTAAACCCTCCGATACTAACATGATAATTAACATATCCATAAAGACCATGTATTTATAAATCGATTGATTTGTTATGTTTGTCTAAATTATTTGTCTTTCTGTATATAATGTTCATCTTGTAAAGCCTTATTCCTCATGTAAGCCCGCGCCATCTCCACTGTGGCCTTCCAAGTCTGATTCTATTTGAATTTCTGCCCACAGTTAATCCTTCTCTCTGTAATCCCACGCATGCGCAGTACGATCAAAATATTCAAGCCACTTCTTTGCTTGGGAGGAATGTGGACGAAGCATCGCGGGATGTCGGGCTGATGTCTACAACAGTGTGCCATTTTAAAGCGTGATATGTTGGGTATCCATTTACTCGGTGTAACATCATCTTTCACATCTTGCAAACAAACTGGGGTATATATTGTGTTTTGTTTATTTAACCACTTAAGGACCGGACCAATATACTGCTAAATGACCCAAGGGGTTTTTACAATTCGGCACTGCGTCAATTTAACAGACAATTGCGCGGTCGTGCGACGTGGCTCCCAAACAAAATTGGCGTCCTTTTTTCCCCTACAAATAGAGCTTTCTTTTGGTGGTATTTGATCACCTCTGCGTTTTTTATTTTTTGCGCTATAACCAAAAATAGAGCGACAATTTTGAAAAAAAATGAATATTTTTTACTTTTTGCTATAATAAATATCCCCCAAAAACATATATAACATTTTTTTCTTTCCTCAGTTTAGGCTGATACGTATTCTTCTACCTATTTTTGGTAAAAAAAATCGCAATAAGCGTTTATCGATTGGTTTGCGCAAAATTTATAGCGTTTAGAAAATAGGGGATAGTTTTATTATTTTTTTTTTTTTTTTACTACTAATGGCGGCGATCAGCGATTTTTTTCATGACTGCGACATTATGGCGGACACTTCGGACAATTTTGACACATTTTTGGGACCATTGTCATTTTCACAGCAAAAAATGCATTTAAATTGCATTGTTTATTGTGAAAATGACAGTTGCAGTTTAGGAGTTAACCACAGGGGGTGCTGTAGGAGTTAGGGTTTACCTAGTGTGTGTTTACAACTGTAGGGGGGTGTGGCTGTAGGAATGACATCATCGATCGAGTCTCCCTATAAAAGGATCACTCATCGATACAGCCGCCACAGTGAAGCACGGGGAAGCTGTTTTTACATACGGCTCTCCCCGTTCTTCAGCTCCGGGGAGCGATCGCGAGGGGGCGGCTAGAAACGAATAGCTGCGCCCTCGTCCCGGATCGCTCCTGAAGCCACGGGAACTGCCGCATGTACCGCGGGGGGGTCCCAATCGGACCCCCGACCCACGTCTAGGCAGGGACGTACAGGTACGCCAATGTGCCTGTCCGTGCCATTCTGCCGACGTAAATGTACATGCGGCGGTCCGGAAGTGGTTAAAGTTAAAGTGTAAGTAGTATGTAACATAAAAAAATTCACGATTGACATTTTATTCCCTAGGGTCTCTGCTAAAAAAAATATGTATAATGTCTTGAGGTTATAAGTAATTTTCTAGCAAAAAATACTGATTTAAAATGTTAAACTTGCAAACAAAAAGTGCCAGAAAAAGCCTGGTCTTAAACATTTAGATGTGCCTTAGGCAATTTTGTCAACACATTTCCAAGGCAGTGACCTCATCAAATGCAGACAAACCTAAAGTAACGTAATTCACATTCCCTTCATCAGTACATATTGGAACGTTACTCAGGCAGGCTGTGAGCTTCATACGTGCGTCTAGTTTTGTCTATGACCTCTATAAACCCTTATCTTCTATAAATAAAACAAATACTCCCATACCATTTACCTTCAGGTCCTAATAAATATGCTCTGGATGACATTTATACTTTATTAATGTCAAACACACAAGAGCGTGCAGTTTTTTTATGCCCTTGCCCTAATTCCTGACCACAAAAGTTTGAAGATGTAACTTCAAAGGGGGAAACCTTCTACGGAGTTGAAAGGCTAGCTTTGACTTTGGGCTTTAACCACTTAAAGCGGGGGTTCACCCTTAGAGGGCACTTTTCCCCCTTCGCTTCCTGCTCGTTATTACTAGGGGAATCGGCAATTTATTTTAAAATATGTGCAGTACTTACCCGTTTACGAGACGCATCCTCTCCGTCGCTTCCGGGTATGGGCTTCGGGAATGGGCGGTCCTTCTTGATTGACAGGTTTCCGAGAGGCTTCCGACGGTCGCATCCATCGCGTCACGATTTTCCGAAAGAAGCCGAACGTCGGTGCGCAGGCGCAGTATAGAGCCGCACCGACGTTCGGCTTCTTTCGGCTACGAGTGACGCGATGGATGCGACCGTCGGAAGCCTCTCGGAAGGCTGTCACTCAAGAAGGAACGCCCGCTCCCGAAGACCCATACCCGGAAGCGACGGAAGAAGATACAGCTCGAAAACGGGTAAGTACTGCACCTATTTTAATATAAATAGCCGATTCCCCTAGACCGAACGAGCAGGAAGCTAAGGGGAGATTTTTTTTTTTTTTTTAAATGGGTGAACTCCCGCTTTAAGGACCGGACCAATATGATGCCTAAAGACCCAAGGTGTTTTTACAGTTCGGGACTGCGTCGCTTTAACAGACAATTGCGCAGTCGTGCGACGTGGCTGCCAAACAAAATTGGCGTCCTTTTTTATCCCACAAATAGAGCTTTCTTTTGGTAGGATTTGATCACCTCTGCGGTTTTTATTTTTTGCGCTATAAACAAAAATAGAGCGACAATTTTGAAAAAAATGCAATATTTTTTACTTTTTGCTATAATAAATATCCCCCAAAAACATATCTAAAAAAAAAATGTTCCTCAGTTTAGGCCGATACGTATTCTTCTACCTATTTTTGGTAAAAAAAATCGCAATAAGCGTTTATCGATTGGTTTGCGCAAAATTTATAGCGTTTACAAAATAGGGGATAGTTTTATTGCATTTTTATTAATTTTTTATTTTTTTTACTACTAATGGCGGCGATCAGCGTTTTATTAATTTTTTTATTTCGTGACTGCGACATTATGGCGGACAATTTTGGGACCATTGTCATTTTCACAGCAAAAAATGCATTTAAATTGCATTGTTTATTGTGAAAATGACAGTTGCAGTTTGGGAGTTAACCACAGGGGGCGCTGTAGGAGTTAGGGTTCACCTAGTGTGTGTTTACAACTGTAGGGGGGTGTGGCTGTAGGACTGATGTCATCGATCGAGTCTCCCTATAAAAGGGATCACTCGATCGATGCAGCCGCCACAGTGAAGCACCGGGAAGCCGTGTTTACATACGGCTCTCCCCGTTCTTCAGCTCCGGGGAGCGATCGCGACGGAGCGGCTATAAACGAATAGCCGCGCCGTCATCCCGGATCGCTCCCTGCGAGTACCCGACCGCCGCATGTAGCGGGGGGGGTCCCGATCGGACCCCTGACCCGCGGAAAGGCGGGGACGTACCTGTACGCCCATCTGCCTGTACGTGCCATTCTGTGGACGTACATATACATGCGGCGGTCGGGATGTGGTTAAAAGTACAATTCTGTGGACGTACATATACATGCGGCGGTCGGGAAGTGGTTAAAAGTACAATTTCAGTCTTTACAGATGACGCCAAGCTATGCAGTGGAATAATGTCCTTACAGGATGTCTCCAATTTCCAAGCCGACCTCAATGCAAAGGATGTCGGTACTTGTAGTTGATTCATTCACAGAACTCTGTGAATGAAAAACGCAGCCATGCCGGGGCACGGCTCTTTTCAAAAAGTGACAGCTGGTACGGGGAACTTCTCCCTGTACTTCTGTCACACAGAGCGCTCAGATCACTGAGCCACTGCAGGAGTGGCTAAAAATGGGTGTAACATGTAACATGCCCCTAAAGGTGGACTTATCCTTTTAAATCAATCAATGTATTATATGCAATCAGATAGTAGATTTTTAATTTGGCTTGGAAAACTTTGTTGTTATGTTGATGTATATAACCTTATCAAGTTCAATGCTCTCCCATTTTTTTGCGATTCGACTTTGCGTTGCTTTAACTGACAATTGCATGTGCGATGCTGTACCTAAACAAAATTTACTTCCTTTTTTCCCACAAATGGCGCTTTCTTTTTGTGGTATTTGATCGTCTCTGCGATTTATTTTATTTTTTGGCGCTAAAAACAAAGTTACAATTTTGAAAAAGAACACAATATTTTGTACTTTTTACTATAATAAATATCTCCATTATTTTTATTTAAGTACATATTTTTTCTCAGTTTAGGCAGATATGTATTCTTCTACATATTTTTGGTAATACAAATCGCAATAAGTGTATATTTATTGGTTTGCGCAAAAGTTATAGCATCTACAAAATGGGGGATAGCTTTATAGCATTTTTATTATAATTTTTTTTGTTTACTAGTAATGGTGTTTTTTTATTTATTTTTTTTATACATTTTATCGGGACTGCAACATTATGACAGACATTTTTGGGACCATTGGTATTTATACAGCATAAATGCCAATGGTCCCAAAAATGTGTCAAAAGTGTCCGTCATAATGTTGCAGTCCCGATAAAATATATAAAAGAAAAAAAAAAAAAAAACACCATTACTAGTAAACAAAAAAATGATTACATTACACAGCACCCTGCATCACTGGACCCCTTTACATCTCATAGCACCCTGCATCTCTGGTTCCTTTTACACTACACAGCCCTCTGCACCCCTTTACATTACACAGCACCCTGCACCTCTGGACCCCTTTACATTACACAGCACCCTGCATCACTGGACCCCTTTACATTACACAGCACCCTGCACCACTGGCCCCCTTTACATTACACAGCACCCTGCACCACTGGCCCCCTTTACATTACACAGCACCCTGCACCTCTGGACCCCTTTACATTACACAGCACCCTGCATCACTGGACCCCTTTACATTACACAGCACCCTGCACCTCAGGACCCCTTTACATTACACAGCACCCTGCACCTCTGGACCCCTTTACATTATACAGCACCCTGCATCACTGGACCCCCTTTACATTAAACAGCACCCTGCATCAAGGGAACACATTTAACCCCTTGATCGGCAATATTAACCCCTTTCCTGCCAGTGTCATTAGTACAATAACATTTTTAGCACCGATTACTGTAATAATGTCACTGGTTCCCAAAAAGTCTGTCCGCTGCAATGTCGCAGTCCCTCAAAAAATCGCAGATCACTGACATAAGTAAAAAAAAATCCTAAATCTATTCCTTATTTTGTAGATGCTATAACTTTAGCGCAAACCAATCAATATGCACTTATTGCAAAAAAAAAAAAAAAAAAAATTTTTTTTTTCTTTTTTTTTTACCAACAATATGTAGATGATTATACATCAGCCTAAAGTGAGGAATACATTTTTTTTTTATATATATATTTTTTGGGGGGATATGTATTATAGCAAAAAGTAAAAAAAAAATATTTTTCTTCAAAATTGTCGCTCTTTTTTTTGGCGCAAAAAATAAAAACCACAGAGGTGATCAAATACCACCAAAAGAAAGATCTATTTGTGGGGGAAAAAGGACATCAATTTTGTTTGGGTACAGCATTCCACGATCGCGCAACTGTCAGTTAAATTGACGCAGTGCCATATCGTAAATGGTGGACACTGTGGGGTGGCACTGATGGACACTGTGGGGTGGCACTGATGGACACTGTGGGGTGGCACTGATGGACACTGTGGGGTGGCACTGATGGACACTGTGGGGTGGCACTGATGGACACTGTGGGGTGGCACTGATGGACACTGTGGGGTGGCACTGATGGACACTGTGGGGTGGCACTGATGTATCCATGTTGCCAGTCAGTGCCCATTTGTGGGCACTGATTGGCATCTTTTTTTTTTTTTTTTTTTTTTTTTACTGCCCTTTTTTTTTTATTTTTATTGCCCCCTTTTTTTGTTTGCCCTTCCCTGGTGGTCCAGTGTGGGCTTCCCTGGTGATCCAGTGTGGCGATCCGAGGGGGGTGAGGACGCGAGTGAGGAAGAGCCATCAACGGCTCTTCCTGTTTACATCGTGATCAGACACGGCTGATCACGTGGTAAAGAGCCTCCGCCGGAGGTTCTTTAACGAGAACGGAGATGCAGGGTGTCATGGATCTTGAGATATTAAAGTGTTTCTACTTGACATCTGTTACACAGGAGAGGGACATTCAATGCAAGGACACCGGCTTTTGAAATGCTAAGTGGAACCAGCTTGTGAAATACCTTTTATTGTGTTCTGCAGGTTAAGAGCGGGTGTCGGAGACAGTCCGTCTGGCTAGAATTGGGGATTGAAGGTTAATTGAATCTATTATGTATGTTTGAAGATGTATGTGTTTACGCTAAAGGACTTTGTATTGTTCTAAAGGTCAGAAGCCTGTCAGCTGTATTGAATTAGCATTCTATTGTCTAAAGGAAGGTAACCTCTCAGAGGTAGTAATTAAGTAGACCGGGTTATTGTGTACCGTATTTATTCGAGTATAACGCGCACCAGTGTATAACGCGCACCCCTAATTTTCAATTAAAAATCGGTATAAAATCATTGTAATTGCCAAAAATCATTTATGTCCAGCCGTGCCCCCTGTATGTCCAGCCGTGCCCCCTGTATGTACAGCCGTGCCCCCTGTATGTGTCCAGCCGTGCCCCCTGTATGTGTCCAGCCGTGCCCCCTGTATGTGTCCAGCCGTGCCCCCTGTATGTGTCCAGCCGTGCCCCCTGTATGTGTCCAGCCGTGCCCCCTGTATGTGTCCAGCCGTGCCCCCTGTATGTGTCCAGCCGCGCCCCCTGTATGTGTCCAGCCGCGCCCCCTGTATGTGTCCAGCCGCGCCCCCTGTATGTGTCCAGCCGCGCCCCCTGTATGTGTCCAGCCGCGCCCCCTGTATGTGTCCAGCCGTGCCCCCTTACCTTTAATCACGCGGCGCGCGGGAACATTACAGACAGCGTTCGTTTGAACAGCTGTTTTCCCTGCCACGCATAGTCACTCCCCCTCGTTCGCGATTGGACAGATCCGTCCAAGGGGGAGTGTCTACGCGCGGCAGGGAAAACTGCTATTCAAACGAAAGCTGTCTAATGTTCCCCGCGCCGCGTGATTAACGTTGTAGCGACGTTTGTGGCTTCGGTGGCGGCGGCGGTAGCAGCGGCGTGTGCGGCGGCGGTAGCGGCGGGGGGGAAAAAGTCCTCGAGTATAACGCGCACCCAAACTTTGAACTTTTTTTTGGGTATAAAATTTTGCGCGTTATACTCGAATAAATACGGTACATTGATTACCCCCTGGGGCTTCTGTCTCAATACACAAGTCTTTCTATCCAAGCTATTGGACCAATCCCTGTTGACTATTTCAAGTCCTCATTTGCATGGTCAAGGAGGACCTGAGTGAAGACTGCATATACTTTACAATTGACCAATAGGAAAGCGGTTGTTGGGAGTGGGATGTTCCAAATTCTGTATAAAAGTGTGCTGTGTACTTGAAAATAAAGAGTCCTGTTTGAACTTACATACAGCCTGCCTGGTGTTTGTTCTTAATGGGTCCGAATGGCACATAGCTGTAATTCGGATCCCGGAACCTTGGATGACTGGACCATCAGATGTTACCATCTGCAAGCTGACTCAATAGTAGCAGAGGATTGTCGGGAGAGCGGGTCTCTTCACACAGGGTGTCGGACTGACAACCCGCATCACCGATCGCTGCACGCCCCCACGGGCGCATGCAGCATGAAATCCTGCAAGACGTCAATAGACGTCCAGTTAGGATTCAGAACCACTTCCTGGACGTCAATCTGTTATTGACCGGGTGGGAAGTGGTTAAAAACATTGCTTTTGAAAGACCGCTGAGCAAACACAGAGTGACATAAAAATATTGCAACGATCTCCATTTTATTCTCTTGGGTCTCTGCTAAAATATATAATATATATATATATATATATATATATTATATATTTGGGGGTTCTAAGTAATATTTCTAGAAACAAATACAGATTTTAACTTGTAAGCAACAAATGTGAAAAGGTTTAGTCTTTGGCCCCTTTCACACTATCGGGCCCTTCAGGTCTGCCTGTCAGTTTTTTCGGCGGACCTGAATGCCCACTATTTTCTTCTCTATGGCGCATCGGATGTGACATGTTCGCTGACATCCGATCCGCTAAAATCAGATGGATGGCGATATGTTGCCATCCGTCCATGGCGGATCGGGTGAGATCTAATAAACTGACATGCTGTCCTTTTTTTCAGCAGATCTCTCCATAGGAGACAGCGGTGCTGGACAACATCCCCATTTGAATTAGGCGGGCTTACGCCGCCACACATACGTTACGCCGCCGTAACTAAGGGCGCAAGTTTTTTCTGAATACAGAACTTGCGCCCAAAGTTACAGCGGCGTAGCATGCATCTTTCTGAATCTACCCCATTGTGTTTTTTTTTTTTTTCGCTCTTTTGTTTATGGCGCAAAAAAAAAACGCAGAGGTGATCAAATGCCACCAAAAGAAATCACTATTTGTGAAAAAAAAAAAAAGGACATCAATTGTGTTTTTGGGTCCAGCATCGCAAGACCGCGCAATTGTCCGTTAAAGCGACGCAGTGCTGTATCACAAAAAAATGGCCCGGTCATTGAGCAGCCAAATCTTCCAGGGCTGAATTGGTTTTCTGTTTAACCATCTTTTAGATAGATTTTTACTCCAAAGGCATTTTATTAAAATACATTTTCTAAAAAGAAAAAACATTGATTAAAAAAAAAAATCCTTTGATTTATACCCACCGTGCTTGCAAATATACTTCTCTTTGGATCTCCCAGTGCTTCATGAAGATTATGACTTGTATGAGCCAAACTAAACTGTACGATAAAAAATGAGACTTCAGTGTTGAAGTAACTATTTAAAAGCGAGTAAAAGCTCTCATTTTGCAAATGACACCAAATAATGTAAGGTCATAAACCTAGAACAGGATGTTTATTCTCTCCAGATGGATGAGGATGGGGTCTTGCGTAAGCAAGCAATAGGCAGATGAGCTCTGACATAGACATATGCACGCTGATGCATCATGGGGATTATAAATAGGCAAAGTTTGTTTGTTTCTATGGAGGGCGTGGCTTATTTGAGAGTAAAGATGTCTGCACTGGAACTGGGAAATATACAGAAAAGCTACAAATATTAAATGGCAACTAAGTACAAAATGTGAAAGAAGAACGGACGCGCTAGGAATATTGAGCAATTGAATTAACTAAACAATTGATCAAAAAACAATAATAAATGACCACTAGGGAACTTAAAGCGGTGGTTTACCCTTATTGACAACTTTCCATCATTAAATTAGGCATAGTAGCGCGAGCTACAGTATGCCTGTATTTATTTTTTTAGCCCGGTACTCACTGTGCAATCCTAGCGAGACGATTCCGACTCCCCGCGGGGAATGGGCGTTCCTATCCAGAGGGAGCATGATTGACGGCCGGCTATGGCACGTCACGCTCCCCGAAGATAGCCGTAGTAGGTCTCGGCTCTTCACGGCGCCTGCGCACAGACTATGTGCAGGCGCCGTGAAGCGCCAAGTCCTATTTCGGCTATTTCCGGAGAAGTGTGACACGCCATAGCCGGCCGTCAATCATGCTGCCTCTGGATAGGAACGCCCATTCCCCGCGGGGAGTCGGAATCGTCTCGATAGAATTGCACAGTGATTACCGGGCTAAAAAAATAAATACAGGCATACTGTAGCTCGCGCTACTATGCCTAATTTAATGATAGAAAAAAAAAAATTATTTATTAGGGTGAACCACTGCTTTAAGGTACGGATTAATGAGCATGTAGCTAATATTCTTAAGGGGTTCCCTAATCGTAGTGTGTCACTCTAGACACTTTGAGGCCTGTCATAATAAAGACCCACGATTATTAACTTTTTATGGTATTGATAGGGTCATTAGTCACTGGCGAGGTACAGATCTCAAAAAGACAGTATCCCAGAATGAAACCCAGTGGCCGCATCATTTGCGGACGATGCAGCCTCTGGGTTTGAATATCGATTTAGACCTGAACTGTTTTTTAACAAATGAATAGTTAAATTGGATATATGTATCCAATTGTCTGTTTAATCTTTTTAAATTTAATTTACTTTTATATCTGACCATTGTTATGAATTATTTTTAGGTTATTTAGTTCATGACTGATATGACTGTAATTACTTATTTGGTCATTATGTGCATTTATTTGTACATTCTTTTAATGTTTTGCCGTTATTTATATATCTAGTATTGTTTTTAATGTGGCTTGATCAGCCAATCGATCGCTGTATTTACTGTGTAGTTGCCTGAACTGGGACTGAGACTGTCAAAATTCTCGTTCCTCACACTTAATTTGATTGGAGGGCCTATAATATTGGCCTGATGCGTGACCAGTGACGCTTCCTGACGACGTGTCAATCACGAAACGTACGTCGGAGCGCACTGGTCACGCAAATACCTACGGACTTCCGGTCACGCTGGTCCTCTCCTGCCGAGAAGTGGAACGCGCGCCGCTGCTGGCTTCCTGGAGCGTGGGACCTATCTCTCCACAATCGTACAACGCAGACCAGCCTCAGTGCCGGGTTAAGGCACCTTTCAAGTAAGGGGCCATTTGGCGTTGCCTGTCTTATTGTATTTTAAAATAAACGTTATTATTCTATGGCGATTTCTCTTCTGGTTTGCTTTATGTGATGCTGGACCTGCTGCCATCGATTCACTTGGAGCCTGGATGTTATGGTTTTAACCCATGCTTACTTGACCTCCTTTTTAGTTAAAGAGGTCAACATCTTCTGGTAAGGTGCCATCCATAAGCACTTTGTTTGCGGTGATTATTTTTCTTTTTCTGGTGGAGGTGGAAGTCTGCACAGAATTAGTGGATACATCTTGCAAGCTTATTCACCGTTGTTTGGACTGTTTTTATTGCACATTATTGGCTACTATCTCCCCTAAATAGGGAGCTTTGCACTTTGATGGACATTAACACTTTTTATATAATTTATATTTAAACGTTTCCTTATTATCTCACCATTCACTTTTAATTAATTGTTTTCACCTATGAATAGTATTGCTGGTCATTTATTATTGTTTTTTGATCAATTGTTTATTTAGTTAATTCAATTGCTCAATATTCCTAGCGCGTCCGTTCTTCTTTCACTTATTCACGTTATTGCAATTCATTGCAATCACTTGGACTGCAGCTCAGGTTATTCACTTTAAGTTATTTAATTTGTTATTTATTCATAATTTTGGCGCGAGATTCTACCTCACATAAGTACAAAATGTGTATGTTTTAGTCTACCGTGAAATAGTATTCAGGGAGACGCATTGGTATCAGAATTAGAGCTTTTTTCACGCATTTGTTCTGAGCAGTTTACAGGGTAAGGCTAAAACTGTTCTTATGCAGTGAACACACGATTGGATGTTTTTTTTCCGACGGAATTCCGCTCAAGCTTGGCTTGCATACACACGGTCACACAAAAGTTCTCTGAACTTTCGACCGTCAAGAACGCGGTGACATACAACACTACAACAAGCCCAAAAAAGGAGGCTCAATGCAAGCATGCTTCGTAATTTTTCGTGTCGGAATTGTTACAGACGACCGGATTCTTCAATAGGAATTTTTTCCGTCGGAAAATTTGAGAACCAGCTCTCAGTCTTTTGTTGGCGGAAATTCCGACAGGAAAAGTCCGATGGAGCAAACGCATGGTTGGAATTTCCGTTCAAAAGCTCACATTGGACTTTTGCTGTCGGAATTCCTGATCGTGTGTATGGGGCATGACATTGTTCTGTAAGGCCCCTTTCACACTGTCCAATCAGATCCTCCTGTCAGTTTTTCAGGCAGACCTGTTTGGAGGCTTCATTTACCCTTATGGAGCCGCAGATGTCAGTGGTGACATGTCCGCCGGTATCGATCCGATCCTGTCCATGAAATCCAGACAGATGGAGACCCTATTTTCCATCCGTGGCAGGTCGAATTGGATGAAAACGGATAGATGGTCCATTTTCATCCGATCTCCCGTAGAGGAGAGTGGGCTCTGACAGGTCTCTCTCTGCACAGTGAGCGGAGACGGACCTGTCATCCACCTGCTCAGCGGGATCAACAGATCAATCCCCCGCTGAGCAAAGTGGAGTCCATCAGGCGGAAAGCCTGTGTGCAAGGACCCCGAACTGTTTTGTTCTCTAAGGCCTCTTGCTGACGTTTAAAGTCACAGTAAGGCTCCATTCACACCTAGGTGTTTTTACGCACGACGCTATTGCAGCCTGAAATACGCTGGAGGGGTGATTTAACATTGTCGGCTATGGAGATGGTTCACATCTCCACGCCGAACGCCGTACGCCTGAAGCTCAAAACAAGTCCCTGACCCTTTTTTCAGGTGGCTTCGGCGCTCGGCCATAGCCGACAATGTGTAAATCACCTCTCCAGCGAAAACCGTGGTAAAAAACGCCGTGTTTTGTCGCGGCAAAACGCCGCAATTTGTCGTGGCAAATCGCGGTACAATACGTAGCGTTCAGGTGTTAATGGAGCCTAAACCTTCGTTTTTTTTTTTTTTTTATTTAAATAACAAACATATCATACTTGCCTCCGCTGTGCAGTTAGTTTTGCACAGTGTGGTCCCATCGTCTTCTAGGGTCCCCTGGTGGTGCTCGCGGCTCCTCCTCGCATCGTTAAACCCTTTAGGAGAAGCACTCTCCCTGGGGGTTACCTTGCGCACATGCTCCCGAGCCTATAGACACAGAATGCCGGACTCAGCCCGGCCCACCCCCGGCACCCACGTCATTGGATTTGATTGATAGAAGCGCAGCCATTGGCTCATGCTGCTGTCAATCTATCCAATCAAGAGCCGAGAACCCCAGGCAGAGAGGAAGAGCGCGTCTCCCCCGGGGGAACGAACGGGCTCAGGTGAGTAAAATGGGGGGGCTGGGGGCCAGTCATTGTCAGAAGTTTTTTTCACCTTAATGCTTAGGTTACATTAAGGTGAAAAAACACGAGGGTTTACAACCCCTTTAAGCTTCTGATTTTCCTAGGGAATATTCATTGATATTCATGCTCATACACGCAAATTTGTGTGCATGTGGGGCATTGGCGCAAAATACTGACCAGGAATGTAGATTTATGTTCCTTTTTTTTTTTGGAACGCTCTGTGTGCACAGGCACATTGTAAATAATGGGCTGCATTTTAGCTCCGTGAAAGAAAAAAAAGAACGCCGTACTGAGCTTTTTTAAGCTGCAGTGTGCAAGAGGCCTAAAGCGATTTTTTTTTTACATTTTTTTAAAAAAATTTAAAGTGTATTTTTGTGCGTGTACTCGAGAGAGGAGCCGGACTGCAGGAGTTGGGAGTAGGCAGGCCTCCCCCAGAGGCAATCTGCCACCTTTCTCCATGCCCCGGGTGGCAATGGTGGGTGTGTGAGGGGGTCCTCCCACACAGCCCGCCCTACCTGCTCCGCTTTGAAGCCCAACGGGGCAGTGGGACTCCCTATAAGGGAGTGAGAGGATCTAGCCCGCTCAACCAGCCCCGTTAGTCCTTCGCCCCTCTCTTTTTAAAGACCGCGTGGTCAAAGTGCGTGCATGTTAACCCAATTTCGAGTGCGTGTAAGTGTGGTGGTTTTTGTGGGAGGGGGGTGGGCGTACTAAGCGCAGGCTTACCTCGCATAGCACACCCACCGGGAGCCGGGCTGAGACCACCAAACTCAATTCACATGTAGGCCTAAAGCGATTAATATCAATTAAGAAAATAAGCATCTTATAATGTTTATCATAGCCAAGCAATCCTGAATGTAGGGCTCCTAGAGTGCTAAGGTTCTTGAAGTTAAAGGCCACTTGGACTCATACAAACTATATGACTGAATTTGCATTGCATGTGATGTGCACAGCAATGCAGTGCGAATCACATGCGATGTATGGCATTGCAGAAGTGTGAACCCAGCCTTAAAGTGGTTGTAAACCCTTTTTTTTGTACTTTTACCTACAGGTAAGCCTATAATAAGGCTTACCTGTAGGTAAGGAGAATATCTCCTAAACCTGCACGGTTTAGGAGATATTCCCCTCGCAATGCGGCACATGCGCAGGGGAGATCTACGGCGAAAGGACCTTCAGCCGCCGGACCTTGCCGAATTTAAATCTCCCGCGCGCGCGAGTGACGTCATCGCCGCTCCAGCCAATCACAGCGCTGGAGCGGCGATACCCGGAAGACACGCCAGGCAAGAGAACATCCTGCTCGACGTGGACCAGGTAAGTGCTACAAACCTCGTTCCGAGGTAAGTATTTCATAATGAGCTAATATGCGGTTGCATATGCCTTGCAGCAGAAAAAAAAAAATATTTTTTTAGGCGGGTTTACAACCGCTTTAAGTACTAGTAAATCTTCTCATTGTATACTATCATGCTGATAACTACTATATTATCATAGCAATAAACACTGTCACAGAGATAGCAAAAATACTATGACGTGGACAAGGTCATGGGTTAAACGGGTTGTAAAGGAATTTTTTTTTTTTTTCATAATAAGCATCCTTTACCTGCAGACATTCCTCTTTTCACTTCCTCATTGTTAGTTTTTGCTCAGAAGTTGCTCTATTTCTTCTCTGTTCTGTTCACTTCCTGCTTGTCTGATTTTACTGACCACCGTCAGTAAAGGGCAGCACAGTGGTTTAGTGAGTAGCACTTTCGCCTAGCAGCAAAAGGGTCGCTGGTTCGAATCCCGACCACAAAACCATCTGCCTGGAGTTTGCATGTTCTCCCTGTGCCTGCGTGGGTTTCCTCCGGGTACTCCGGTTTCCTCCCACACTCCAAAGACATGCTGGTAGGTAACGGGGTAAAATGACCGCACCAGCCAAGCAGACTCTGGCTGGAAAAAGCGCCCAGAGGCGATTCAGTTCGCATGAGTAGCGCTATACAAGTCATTCAATCATTCACCATGATGGGAGGCTTTACTGCGGTGGTCAGTGACGTGCTCACCCCCTCCTGGGAACTACATCTGTGCGGCAGGACGCTCTCTACGTGTTAGACTCCAAGGAGGTGTGAATTACTGGGCGTGCCGCAATTCATACTGGGAAATGTAGTTCTTACATGAACAAGCGCCGCAAACCAGGAAGTGAATGAGAGAACAGAAACTAGAACGCCGGAGGTGATATAGATGAAGGAATTTAATAGGTATTTACTCGTTTTTTAACAGAATCATTACACTATTCTGTCTGTCTACCTTGCAGACATTAATTTTAGGCAACATTTTTTTTCCTTTACAACTCCTTTAAAATCTCTGACAGCTGTCCCAATGCACAAATAGATCAGTGCCAAAAAAACAATCTAAAATGTGTTCACCAATATGAAGTAATCTATGAAAGTACCAACAGCACGGCCGGATTGCAGAGAGGTAAAGACAGATCCAGCTTTGTAGAAGATAATCCTGATTGATGATGACAATATCATACTCTACTTAAATCTAACCTCTGCCTAAATATTACAGTATAACCAGCAATTACATCATTTAATCATCGCTGCATATACGGATTTCATCCCACACCCTACTATGGGTTCCTGTTTTGTTCCGTCTCTAAGTAGCCATGTGCTTGTTATCCAGGCGCAGAATACACTAGTAAGCTGCCGTTTATAATAAGCAACATCTGGCCAGATACACGGACTTCTCAATGTGCTACATACAACAAAGAGGAGCCATTGATTTGGCGTCTGAAATATATTAACCACTTCCAGACCGCTGTACGCATATATGCGTCCACACTTTAAAGATTGATATCTCGGTAACGGCAGCAGCTGCTGCCACAACCGAGGTATCAATCTTTAGTGTCAGCGGTCCGGTACACGATAACGGCGGTCTCCGCGGCGGATTCGCCGCGAGATCGCCGTTATTGGCGGCGGGAGAGGGACCCCCCCCTCCCGCCGCTCTCCCACGCCCTCCGCCGCTTACCGGAGCCGTCGGTAGCGGCGGAGGCGATCGGGACCGTTCGGCAGCTGAGCGGGGTTACGAGTGAAGGAAAAAATCTCCTTCACCCGTCCCCATAGCTCTGCTGGGCGGAAGTGACGTCAAAACGCCCAGCCTTTTAAAGAAACATTTTTTTTTTTGTCATTTGAAAAAATGACATTTTCACATTTTTTTTTTTTTTTTTTTTTGCATTTAAGCCTAAATATGAGATCTGAGGTCTTTTTGACCCCAGATCTCATATTTAAGAGGACCTGTCATGCTTTTTTCTATTACAAGGGATGTTTACATTCCTTGTAATAGGAATAAAAGTGATCATTTATTTATTTTTATTTTTTTCCAGTGTAAAAAATAATAAAATAAATAAAAAAAAATAAGAAAAAAAAAAAAAATTTTTAAAGCGCCCCGTCCCGACGAGCTCGCGCGCAGAAGCGAACGCATACGCGAGTAGCGCCCGCATATGAAAACGGTGTTCAAATCACACAAGTGAGGTATCGCCGCGATCGTTAGAGCGAGAGCAATAATTCTAGCCCTAGGCCTACTCTGTAACTCAAAAAACTCGGCGTAACATTATCTTTCACAATACATAAAAAAATTGGGCCAAATTTATTGCGGTCTTATTTTTTAATTCAAAAAAGTGATTTTTTTCCAAAAAAAGTGCGCTTGTAGGACCGCTGCGCAAATATGGTGTGACAAAAAGTATTGCAATGATCGCCATTTTATTCTCTAGGGTATTAGAAAAAGATAAATATATAATGTTTGGGGGTTTTGAGTAATTTTCTAGCAAAATAAACTGTTTTAGTCTTGTAAACACCAAATCTGAAAAACACCCAAAGTAGAGAAGTGGTTAACCACTTCCCAACCGCCGCATGTACATATACGTCAGCAGAATGGCACGTACAGGCACATTGGCGTACCTGTACGTCCCTGCCTAGACGTGGGTCGGGGGTCCGATCGGGACCCCCCCCCCCCCACTACACGCGGAGGTCGGGTTCCCTCGGGGAGCGATCCGGGACGGCGGCGCGGCTATTTGTTTATAGCCGATCCGTCGCGATCGCTCCCCTGAGCTGAAGAACGGGGAGAGCCGTATGTAAACACGGCTTCCCCGTGCTTTACTATGGCGCTGCATCGATCGAGTGATCCCCTTTATAGGGGAGACTCGGTCGATGACGTCATTCCTAAAGCCACAACCCCCTACAGTTGTAAACACACACTAAGTGTACACTAAATCCTACAGCGCCCCCTGTGGTTAACTCCCAAACTGCAACTGTCATTTTCACAATAAACAATGCAATTTAAATGCATTTTCTGCTGTGAAAATGACAATGGTCCCAAAAATGTGTAAAAATTGTCCGAAGTGTCCGCCATAATGTCGCAGTCACGAAAAAAATCGCTGATCGCCGCCATTAGTAGTAAAAAAAAAAATTATCTATAAAAATGCAATAAAACTATCCCCTATTTTGTAAACACTATAAATTTTGCGCAAACCAATCGATAAACGCTTATTGCGATTTTTTTTTTTTTTACCAAAAATAGGTACAAGAATACGTATCGGCCTAAACTGAGGAAAAATTTTTTTTTATATATTTTTGGGGGGATATTTATTATAGCAAAAAGTAAAAAATATTGCATTTTTTTCAAAATTGTTGCTCTATTTTTGTTTATAGCGCAAAAAATAAAAACTGCCGAGGTGATCAAATACCACCAAAAGAAAGCTCTATTTGTGGGGAAAAAAGGACGCCAATTTTGTTTGGGAGCCGCATTGCACGACCGTGCAATTGTCTGTTAAAGCGACGCAGTCCCGAACTGTAAAAACACCTTGGGTCTTTAGGCAGCATATTGGTCCGGTCCTTAAGTGGTTAAACACCGTTTGGCAATTTTTTGGTAAAATCCAGTCATTACTGAAAATAAAGGTTTTTAGTAATTTTAGTAAAGCTCAGAGCTTTAGTTTTCCATCGAGGAATATTAGCTGGGCACCAGAAACCCCTTTTTTGCTTACCCATATTTGATGAACAAGAGGCGTTTTCAAATACAGTCAATGCAAGTTCCTCGCTGCCTCACACATACAGAGAGTCTGATGTACAAAGGTGTCATTACTGAAATATTTCTCATAGACACTCATGTTGAAACCTTCTTTGCGATCTATCATCAGAAAGAGAGAACGCTATTGTACAAATTCAGTAAGCATACCCACCCTCCCCGCATGCGAGGGGGGTGTGGCTATAGTGACTTGTATGGAACTCGGATAACGGTAAATTCAGTAAACGTTCATATGTTAGAGCTGCAGAATTCTGGCTAAAATGAGAATAACGATTTTTTTGCTTAGAAGATAGATCACGATTCTTGAGGTGTAAGGCCTCGTACACACGATGGGTTAACCAGAGTACAACAGTCTGATGGACCGTTTTCATCGGTCAAAACCGATCGTGTGTGGGCCCCATAGGTTATTTAACCATCGGTTAAAAAAAAAGCCAACTTGCTTTAAAATTTTAACTATGGATTGGTAACAGATAGGTCAAAACCGATCGTTAGTAGGCACGACCATCGGTTAAAAACCCGCGCATGCTCAGAATCAAGTCGATGCATGCTTGGAAGCATTGAGCTTCGTTTTTTTCAGCACGTCGTTGTGTTTTACGTCACTGCGTTCAGACACGATCGGTTATGACAGACCATCAGTCGGCTTCATCGGTTAACCTAGGACATCGGTCGGAGACGGACCTGTCACCCACCTGCTCAGCGGGATCAACAGATCAATCCCCCGCTGAGCAAAGTGGAGTCCATCAGGCGGAAAGCCTGTGTGCAAGGACCCAAACTGTTTTGTTCTCTAAGGCCTCTTGCTGACATTTAAAGTGACACTAAACCTTTTTTTTATTTTTTTTTATTTAACCACTTAAGGACCGGACCAATATGCTGCTAAATGACCCAAGGGGTTTTTACAATTCGGCACTGCGACGCTTTAACAGACAATTGCGCGGTCGTGCGATGTGGCTCCCAAACAAATTTGGCGTCCTTTTTTCCCCACAAATAGAGCTTTCTTTTGGTGGTATTTGATCACCTCTGCAGTTTTTATTTTTTGCCCTATAAACAAAAATAAAGCGACAATTTTGAAAAAATAATTTTTACTTTTTGCTGTAATAAATATCCCCAAGAAATGTTGGGTTTACACTGGCATCTCTCTGTTCTTCAGCGCTTTTTTGCGCTATAAATAAAAATAGAGCGACAATTTTGAAAAAAATTAAATATTTTTTACTTTTTGCTATAATAAATATCCCCCAAAAATATATAAAAAAAACTTTTTTTTTCCTCCGTTTAGGCCAATACGTATTCTTCTACCTATTTTTGGTAAAAAAATATTGCAATAAGCGTTTATCGGTTGGTTTGCGCAAAATTTATAGCGTTTACAAAATAGGGGATAGTTTTATTGCATTTTTATATATATATATATATATATATATATATATAAATATATAAATATATATATATATATATATATATATATATATATATATATATATATATATTTTTACTACTTATGGCGGCGATCAGCAATTTTTTTCGTGACTGCGACATTATGGCGGACAATTTTGACAAATTTTTGGGACCATTGTCATTTTCACAGCAAAAAATGCATTTAAATTGCATTGTTTATTGTGAAAATGACAGTTGCAGTTTGGGAGTTAACCACAGGGGGCGCTGAAGGAGTTTCGTTTCACCTAGTGTGTGTTTACAACTGTAGGGGGGTGTGGCTGTAGGTCTGACGTCATCGATTGTGTCTCCCTATAAAAGGGATCACACGATCGATGCAGCCGCCATAGTGAAGAACGGGGAAGCCGTGTTTACATACGGCTCTCCCCATTCTTCAGCTCCGGGGACCGATCGCCGCACTCCAGCGGCGATCGGGACCCGCGGTCCCGGAGCTTCGGACCGGGTCGCGGGAGCGCGCCCGCGACCCACGGCTTGGTACTAGTACAGGACGTACCTGTACGTACATGTGCCCAGCCGTGCCATTCTGCCGACGTATATGTGCAGGAGGCGGTCCTTAAGTGGTTAAATAACAAACATATCATACTTGCCTCCACTGTGCAGTTAGTTTTGCACAGTGTGGACCCGATCGTCTTCTAGGGTCCCCCGGTGGCGCTCGCGGCTCCTCCTCGCATCGGGAAACCCTGTAGGAGAAGCGCTCTCCCTGGGGGTTACCTTGCAGACGTGTTCCCGAGTCCAGCATTTGCGCCCATAGACACAGAATGCCGTACTCGGCCCAGCACCCACGTCATTGGATTTGATTGGCAGCAGCATGAGCCAATGGCTGCACTTCTATCAATCTATCCAATCAAGAGCCGAGAACCCCAGGCAAAGAGGAAGAGCGCGTCTCCCCCGGGGGAACAAACGGGCTCAGGTGAGTAAAATGGGGCTGGGGGCCAGTCAGTGTCAGAAGTTTTTTTCAAACTGCTTGCCGACCAGCCGCCGCAGTTTTACGGCGGCAGGTCAGCTCTGCTGTGTGAGAGCACGTAGCTATACGTCACCTCGCCCAGCAGCCAATAGGGGCACGCGCCCCCCGCTCGTCCCTGACTCCCTTTACAGAGGGAGGACCGGGAGCTGTGTGTGTAAACACACAGCTCCCGGTCCTGTCAGGGGAGAAATGCCTGACCGTCTTCCCCTAGAGTGGGGATAGGTCATTTCCCCTAGTGAGGCCCCCCCCTCTACAGTTGGAACACAGCCAGGGAACATACTTAACCCATTCCCCGCCCCCTGGTGTTAACCCCTTCCCTGCCAGTGTCATTTTTATAGTAATCGATGCATTTTTATAGCACTGATCGCTATAAAAATGCCAATGGTCCCAAAAATGTGTCAAAAGTGTCCGAAGTGTCATTCCCCCATTTCCCCAGAGTAGATGAGGCACCAGAAGGAGACTTCACCATGCAGCAATGTCAGCAAGGAGGAAGACACTCTAGATGTACTGGTGGTGTTCCATCAGAATCGGTGTCCTTTCAGATTAGGGGACGTTCCATCAGCTGCGAATACGTCCACCACTACCAGGTTTGCTAATCTCACAGAACACATGCACTCTAAAGAATGCGGCAGCGGCAGGCCCGGACTGGCCATAGGGCAGACGGGCAAAAGCCTGTTGGGCCGCCGGCGGCCCGCAGGTCACATCTCTTTAATGTAGAGGGGGTCTGTACTGTAGGGGGGTCTGTACTGTAGGGAGGTCTGTGTAACATGCAGGGGGTCCAGAACTGTTAGGGGGTGTCTGTGTAACAAACTGTGGGGGGCTGTGTAATGTAAAGGGGTCCAGAGGTGCAGGGTGCTGTGTAATGTAAAGGGGTGCAGGGTGCTGGAACCCCACATCCTATCATTAACCGCCGCCGCGGTTATATAAATATAGTATATGTGATGCTTACATTTTGTAAGAAGGTGGTGGAGGCCATGTTGGTACACCCCACACTGTTCAGCGCTAAACCTTTTAGGCTTTCAAAATGTAACATCCAAACACCCTCACAGATGTCGCTATACTATATTTATTTATTTATTTATTTATTTATATACGTTCGCTTTATTGGTAAAATTACTGTGACATTCAAGCCGTAGCTGGGTGTAGCAAGATGTCTGTTGCCTTCTGATTGCAGGTGTTCTGTCAGATTAGCAAACCTGGTAGTGGTGGACGCATGTGCAGCTGACGGAACATCACTTCCGTTACCTAATCTGATGGGTTGCCGATTTTGATGGAACAGCAGATCTTGACAGATGAGTGGAACAGGAAGCGGAGTCAGGAACCAGAACCAGGGTCATATGCAGGAGGTCAGTCACGAGCAGAAGTGTGTTTAAAATCAAGCCGCGGTCATACACAGTAGGCAGACATAAAGCGAAGTCCGCGTGAACAAGCCGGGGTCAGAGCCAGGAGGAAAGCCGAGACCGGTCATAGGGCTATCTGGATCAGCAACAGGAAATCCAAGAAAATGGCAACACAGAAGCATATGATACAGGGGGCTGACTATCATCCAGCAACTTGTGGACCAGACTGCCACCTTAAAAAGACCATATTGAGTGTTGGCAAATATGCCAGTTCTTCTGCGCGTCATCCTCTGACACCCCCCCCCCCCTCATGCAGACAATGCTGCTGTCTGTTGTGCTCCTTCATCCACAGTGGGGGCGCTCTAATACAGGAGATGTGTTACTGGCCAGATCGCCAGGTTAAAGCCTAAAATAAGAAAATTAATGCAGCCACCACATTTAATGATTGCTAAGTGGCAATATATTACATTTTGGTTTTGGGTTTAATTTAATTTTGGGTTTAATTAAACAGAACATATCCCACCATTTCTCAATCAATATGTCAATGTTTGAAATAATAATGGATTTTGACAACACCCTAATAGGCCCAGCTCCCATAACTTGTTACCTGGCAGTAATAATTGATTCTCCTCTCTTATTAAATTGTACTGACTACGTTCTTTTGTCTCCATCTAAAAACACATCCTGCATCTTTCCCTTCCACACCCATAATATGACTAAGATGTTGTCCTCATCATATCCTGCCATGACTATTGTAACTACAGACTAACATCACTCCAAGTCCATAATAAATGTGCTGCTGGCTCATCCTTATCTCTATTCTTTAACCACTTAAGACCCGGACCTTTAGGCAGGTAAAGGACCCGACCAGTTTTTGCGATTCGGCACTGCGTCGCTTTAATTGACAATTGCGCGGTCGTGCGATGTGGCTCCCAAACAAAATTGGCGTCCTTTTTTCCCCATAAATAGAGCTTTCTTTTGGTGGTATTTGATCACCTCTGCGGTTTTTATTTTTTGCGCTATAAACAAAAATAGAGCGACAATTTTGAAAAAAAGGCAATATTTTTTCCCTTTTGCTATAATAAATATCCCCCAAAAATATATAAAAAAACGTTTTGTTTCCTCAGTTTAGGCCGATACGTATTCTTCTACCTATTTTTGGTAAAAAAAAATCGCAATAAGCATTTATCGATTGGTTTGCACAAAATTTATAGGGGTAGATTCACGTAGAATGGCGTTTCTTTGTGCAGGCGTAACGTATCCTATTTACATTACGCCTCCGCAACTTTTACAGGCAAGTGTCGTATTCTTAAAAGAAAGTTGCGGCAGCGTAGCGTAAATAGGCCGGCGTAAGCCCGCCTAATTCAAATTGTGAAGAGGTGGGTGTGTGTTATGTAAATTAACCCTGACCCGACGTGATTGACATTTTTCATGAACGGCGCATGCGCCGTCCGTGGAATTTCCCAGTGTGCATTGCTCCAGAGTACGCCGCAAGGACGTCATTGGTGTAGACGTGAACGCAAATGACGTCCAGCCCCATTCACGGATGACTTGCGCAAACAACGTAAATTTTTCAGATTTCGTCGCGGGAACGACGGCCATACTTAACATTGGTACGCCGCATTTACGCCTCATATAGCAGGGGTAACTTCACGCCGGGAAAAGCCTAACGTAAACGGCGTAACTGTACTGCGTCGGCCGGGCGTACGTTCGTGAATTCGCGTATCTAGCTGATTTACATATTCTAGCCGTAAATCAGCGTACACGCCCCTAGCGGCCAGCGTAAATATGCAGTTAAGATCCGACGGCGTAAGAGACTTACGCCGGTCGGATCTAACAGAAATCTATGCGTAACTGATTCTATGAATCAGGTGCATAGATACGACCGGCCAGACTCAGAGATGCGACGGCGTATCTCCTTTGTGAATCTACCCCATAGTGTTTACAAAATAGGGGATAGTTTTATTGCATTTTTATTAATATTTTTTTTTTTTACTACTAATGGCGGCGATCAGCTATTTTTTTTTTTTGTGACCGCGACATTATGGCGGACACATCGGACAATTTTGACAAATTTTTGGGACAATTGTCATTTTCGCAGCAAAAAAATGCTATAAAAATACATTGTTTACTGTGAAAATGACAATTGCCGTTTGGGAGTTAACCACTTGGGGGCGCAGAAGGGGTTAAGTGTGACCTCATATGTGTTTCTAACTGTAGGGGGGCGGGGCTGGACGTGTGACATCATTGATCATGTTTCCCTATATTAGGGAACACACGATCAATGACCGCTCCACGGTGAAGAACGGGAAAGCTGTGTTTACACACACCTCTCCTCGTTCTTCAGCTCCGGGGACCGATTGCGGGACTCCAGTGGCGATCGGGTCCGTGGGTCCCGCGGTCACAGAGCTTCGGACCGGGTCGTGTGCACGCGTCGGCGACCCCACGGCTGGGCTTAAAGAGCCACGTACAGGTACATTGATGTGCCCAGCCGTGCCATTCTGCTGACGTATATCGGCGTGAAGGGGTCCTTAAGTGGTTAAAGCTGAACTGCAGCTTTACTTAAAGCTGTTGTATGCCCGCAAAACAAACAACTTGTAAGGCAAAGGAATAATGAGCTAGTATGCACCGCATACACATACCTCCCAACATTTTAAGATGGGAATGAGGGACAGCTACTAGCAAATGTATGTAGGCATAGGACACTCCCCTTGCGACACCCCCTTAAAGGAGGGTTACCCAAAAATAAGTTAATTTTTTTTTTAACCACTACTATTCACTTATATTGGGTTTTACAATTTACAAATGCAGCCATTTAGAATTTGTATGAAAGGTTTAGCACTGGGAAACATTTTTTGAAAGTTAAAAGGTACATTTTATATACAACTATATGGATTGGACCAAAATAAGGGGGAAAGAGGGACATTTCTCCAAATCAGGGGCCGTCCCTCGAAATCGGGAACAGTTGGGAGCTATGCATACTACAGTTGAACCTCGGATTACGAGCACAATCCGTTCCAGGAGAATGCTCGTAATCTAAAGTACTCGCATATCAAAGCGAGTTTTCCCATTTTGAAGTCAATGGAAACTAAAATAATTTTGTTCCGCATTGACTTCAATGGGATGCAATACCGAATGCGGCCATAGGTGGGGGGGCGCCAGAGTGCCAAAAACGTCCGAAAAGGCCCAAGGACACTTCGGCTTGTTTCCTGCGACCCCGTATCTCAGGCCAAATGAGGTACTGCAGGCCAATGTTCGGCTTTTCTCGGCTCCTGCGTTCCCGTACCTCAGGCCAAATGAGGGACTGCAGGCCTATTTATGGCTCTGCTCGGCTTCTGCGCCCCCGTACCTCAGGCAAAATGAGGTACTGCAGGCCTATTTAGCTTGAACTCTGCTCGTCTTGCGAACCGAGTCAGAATTAAAAAAAAAAAGGTGCTCGCAAATCAAAACGCTCTCAAACCAAGTTACTCTTAAACCGAGGTTCCACTGTAGTTCATTATGAAATACTTGCCTTGGAACGAAGCGCTGGCATCTTCTCCCGGTCACCGCCGAGGGAGCTGACATGTTCCCTCTGCGTTTCTTCTGGGTTCGCAGCTCCGGCACTGTTAGTTGCCGGAGCCGCGATGACATCACTCCAGCACATGGAGCAAGGAGCTCTGATTTTCTGGCAGCATCCGCCGGACCTTCAGAGCGCATGCGCCGCTGACGTCAGCGGCTGCATGCAAGGTAAATATCTAGGTATCAAGGTGAATATTCAGCCCGCGCTCTGCTGAAAACGGATCACAGGAGTGCAAAACAAACTGCACTTCTGTGATCCATAGGAGAGGTACAGACACACAAGCTTTGGCTGTACTTCTTTAAAGGGGTTGTAAAGGTTCGTTTTTAATTTTCTAAATAGGTTCCTTTAAGCTAGTGCATTGTTGGTTCACTTACCCTTTCCTTCGATTTCCCTTCTAAATGTTTTTTTTTTTCCCTTTGTCTGAATTTCTCACTTCCTGTTTCTCCTTAGTAAACTTGCCCCCCATCATCCGAGCAGTTCTGGCTTGGGTTTAGTCAGCCAGAACAGCTTACTGAGGAGGAACAGGAAGTGCGAAATTCAGACAAAGGAACAAAAAAAATTTAGAAGGGAAATCGAAGGAAAAGGTAAGCGAAACAACAATGCACTAGCTTAATTGAACAAGATGAAGTTGAAAGCAGATTGGCTACCATGCAGAGCTGCATCCGATTTTGCACTATCCAGTTTTAGTAAATCAACCCTACTGTCTCACCCTGCTCTGCACAGGCCCGTCGCTACAGGACAGGCAAAACAAACAATTGCTTGGGGCCCCGAGCTGGCCTGGGGCCCCCAACTTCCCCTTCCCAGGCTGTAACGTGGCCGAGCTAATCTTCCTTCTACCTGGAGTCCTGTCAGTCTGGCCAGGTACCGCGCGTGGTACAGGAGATTCAGTTTCCTGTTCCCGGCCGGACTGACAGGAAGTGCACACTGAGTGCTCACTTCCTTTCAGTCCGGCCGGGAGGACAGGAAACTGAATCTCCTGTACCACGCACTATCTAATGGGGAACTGGGGAAGAGGCAGGGGGAAGAGGAGCTCGGCCACGCTACAGCGGCAGCCTACAGGGAAGAACGGGAGGTAAGAAAAAAAAAATAGTGTAGCGTTAACGTAGGCTTTGCATGCGGGGGGGGGTGCTTTTTGCTTGGGGCCCCCAAATTCCTTCTGCACATGCTCAGTTGCTGTCCATTTTCAGTACTGTGCGGAAAATCAGAGTCACTAGAGGCCGATCTGCAGCCTAAAAATTTACTGCTGCTCAGGGGCTCTGGGGAAAAATGTCAGCCTCCGGGAAGAAGAAACAGGAACAATGCTGGAGGCAATTTACAGCACGCACTAATTATGGTAGCATAATTATTGTGGAATGTTTGTTCCTTGCTAAAGGTCATTGTTTTTATCAAGTTGTTTTGGGTAAAGTTCCGCTTTAAGCAGACCTTGCGAGATCCTCTTTAACATTGTTTACCTAAGAGACTCTCTTCATTGTGCGCAGAAACGCTGAACTTGGGAGTTGGTGCCAGGTCACAGTTCTCGGGTTGTGTTCCGGTTCAGAAATCAGAGACTTGGAGAGTGATTTGGGTAAATATAGCTTTCTACAGGAATCCTTGGAGAACGGTCTTTGCCCTGTCATTTGGTGCTTCCTTTTTGTCACCACATTCTGAGCTTCGCTTGGTGAAGATTCTGCTTCAGAAAATGAAGAAAATTAAAGCTTAAAGATGAACCACATGTCATAGATAGTCGTCTCTGCTGAGTAACTCATTGTGACTAACAATATTGTGCACGACCTCAATTACCGGCCGCTGCGGGCCCTGCCGCGATCTCGCGGCGGGGGAGGTGGGGGCGCACGGAGGCACAGGAGCCTATGTCTCCGTGCGCCCCCACCTCCCCCGCCGTGTGATTGCAGCGGGCCCGCAACGGCCGGTAATTAAGGCCGCGGCTTTGCGGCCTTGTGAAGTCCCTCTGTGTCCCTCTGTGTCCTTCTGGTGGTGGCCGTTGGCATTACAAGTTAAACAGCAATTCTAAAGGTGTAATTTTTCACTATTTTCACTGCCATCTCCTTCCCTCTAATTAGAACCCCCAAACATTATATATATTTTTTATTCTAACACCGCTGCGCAAATACGGCGTGACAGAAAGTATTGCAACGATCGCCATTGAGACCCCTGCCCTAGAGAATAAAATGGCGATCGTTGCAATACTTTCTGTCACGCCGTATTTGCGCAGCGGTCTTACAAGCGCACTTTTTTGGGAAAAAATACACTTTTTATTTAAAAAATAAGACAACAGTAAAGTTATCCCAATTTTTTTTTATATTGTGAAAGATAATGTTACGCCGAGTAAATTGATACCCAACATGTCACGCTTCAAAATTGCAGTCCACTCGTGGAATGCCGACAAACTTTTACCCTTTAAAATCTCCATAGGCGACGTTTAAAAAAATCTACAGGTTGCATGTTTTGAGTTACAGAGGAGGTCTAGAGCTAGAATTATTGCTCTCGCTCTAACGATCACGGTGATACCTCACATGTGTGGTTTGAACACCGTTTACATATGCGGGCGCTGCTCACGTATGCGTTCGCTTCTGCGTGAAGCTCGTCGGGGCGGGGCGCGTTTTCTGGCTCCTAACTTTTTTAGCTGGCTCCTAGATTCCAAGCAAATTTGTCAAACCCTGCTATCCGGAATCAATATTCTTAAACACCACAGTGACTTCACACAGGTTAAGAAGTGCCCAACACCATAATATGTCTGCTTACCAGGTGGCAAGCATAAAGGACGTTTAGCTATAGCCCAGCCACGGCATTTAGCTTGAATGCTGAGATAGTTCAACCAGGAAGCAGACGGGTATGGATGGCTAGACTCCCCTCTGCGTCTTTTAAAGTCTGTGGTCGAAATAAAATATTGCACTCAAGGGGAAGAGAAGCGGACCATAGCATGATGCCGTCACAAGATTTTAATAAGTAAAAAAGTAATACACTTATACAAAGCAGAATAAATTGAGCATAAATATGCCAGCCGGCAAATTACAGGAACCCTTCCTCCTCTAGAACGACATGGTGACGTCAATACGTGCGCTCCCTGATGCGTTTCGTCACAAGCTGACATTTTCAATGGGTATGGGGCAACGTAATAACTCGCCACTTTATATAGAGCCAGACCTTGTTCTGAGACGCAAGCCTCAAGCTAAAAACTCCATCTTTATTATGGGCAACAGAGATCTCTTATACAGCGGCTAAGACCAAGTTTCGTGGCTTACAGAGTAAATGAATAATAGATGCATTTAAATAAGTTAATAAAATAGAGCAGCATCTAGACCATTTAGGAATAACCATAAATAAAAAATATATAGTGCACTAGTTTTCTGTGCTTTGTATGAATTCGATGATATGGTGTTCTGTCCGTAGTGACCCTGGAGTACATTCTGTTATTTTCTTTTGACTTAAAGTAAACTTTCCATGAAGAAGTGATATAGGACGCCTCACTTTCTTATTAATCGCTCCCTAACTATCGTATTTTGATTTAACCACTTGCCAACTGTGTTATAGACAAAAAGACGGCTACAGCGTGGTCATCCAGTTTTGGGAGGGTGTCTATAGAGGTCCTCCCGGAACCCTGCCCACCTCCTGGGTGGCGCATCAGGTGTGCTCTACAATTACTGTATATTTCAGACACAGCAGATCGAGGTAAAGGGCCAATCACAGCGGCCCTTTACCATGTGATCTGCCCAATCGTGATCATCAGTGCCCTGATTAAATGCAGCCTCATCAGTGCCGCCTCATCAGTGCCGCCTCATTAGTGCCGCCTCCTTAGTGCACATCAGCGAAGAGGAAGAAAAATTACTTATTTTGCAAATTTTTTTTTTTTGTCTGTTTAGTAAAAAATTAAAAACCCAGTGGTGATTAAAAAATACAATCAAAAGAAAGCTCTGTCTCAAAAAAACAACAACTATTTTATAAGGGTACAGTATTGCATGACCGCGCAATTGTCATTCAAAGCGTGACAGCGCTGAAAGCTGAAAATTGGCCTGGGTAGGAATGGGGTAAAAGTGCTTACAAGGCAATTGGTTAAAGCGGGACTGCCATCCTCCGTTTACTTTGTTTACGGAGTTATCCCCAAAAAATACATTCACACCCAACTAATCCAATGGTGTTCTGTAGGGACCCACAACTCCACGGCTGTCATCCAATCCTGTGCCACCATCTTCTTTTCTGATGCCATCATAAGCTGGCTGTCCCTTCCTTGGGTTCATATAACTAGGCTATTATGTTATTTTAACTGACAATGGTGCGGTCGTGCGACGTTATACCCAAACAAAATTATTATTTTTTTTTTTTACTAGTAATGGCCGTGATCTGTGTTTTTTTTTTATATCGGAACTGCGATATTGCGGCGGACAGATTGGACACTTTTGATACATTTTTGGGACCATTGACAACTATACAGCGATTAGTGCTATAAAAATGCACTGATTACTGTATAAATGTCACTGGCAGGGAAGGGGTTAACACTAGGGGGCGATCAAGGGTTAACTGTGTTTTAACTGTGTGGGGGGGGGGGGGGGGTGGGACTTACTAGAGGAGATGACAGATTGCTGTTCATACTTGGCATGAACACAGGATCTGTCTCCCCTGAGAGAACCGGGATCTGTGTGTGTGTGTGTACACACCTAGATCCCGATGCTCACTCTCTCGCATCAGCTCCGGCGTGACGCTGCGGGAGCGCATGTGCCCCCTAGTGGTCAAAAGGCGAACTGACGTACAGTTATGTCGGTTCACCCAGGGGAGCCAACCTGCCGCAGTACAACTGCAGCAGCTGGTTGGGAAGGGGTTAAAGTGGTTGTAATGAAGGTAAAAAGCCTTCTGTGTGCAGTAACCCCCCCCCCCCCCCAATAAAGTAAAACCTCGGATTGCGAACATAATTCGTTCCAGAAACAAAATCTATCAGGAGCTACAGAGTATAAAAGAGAAGAGAGGCGCCTTTAAGGCCTTGCACACACGATAAGATAGCCAGAGGACAACGGTCTGAAGGACTGTTGTCTTAGGTTAACCTATGAGGCTGACTGATGGTCCGTCGTGCGTACACACCATCAGTTAAAAAAACGATCGTGTCAGAACGCGGTGATGTAGAACACGACGACGTGCTGAAAAAAACAAAGTTCAATGCTGACACCCTGCAACACCGATCTAGGTAAAGAGTCTCCAACGGAGACTCTTTACCACGTGATCAGCCGTGTCCAATCACGATGTAAACAGGAAAAGCCGGTAATCGGCTTTTCCTCACTCGCGTCTGTCAGACGCGAGTAGAGGAGAGCCGATCGTCTGCTCCTCTGACAGGGGGGGTTTGTGCTGATCGATTATCGGCACAGCCCCCCGAGGATGCCCACACTGGACCACCAGGGATGCCACTAGACCACCAGGGATGCAAAACACAGGTATGCCACCCTAGACCACCAGGGATGACAATCACAAATAATGGATGCCAATCAGTGCCCACAATGGGCATCACTGATTGGCAGGCATTGTTTGGCACTGATTGGCATCCATTAGTACAACACATACGTTGGTGCCGCCTATCAGTGCCCATCCGTGCCGCCTATCAGTTCCGCATATTAGTGCCCATCAGTTCCGCATATTAGTGCCCATAATCAGTGCCCATCAATGCCACCACATCAGTGCCACCTTATCAGTGCCTGTCTGTGCAGTACCATCAGTTCCCATCAGTGAAGGAGAAAACGTACTTATTAACAATGGCCCAGATTCAGCATAGCTTGCGCTATATTTGCGGGAGAGCAGGGCAACGATTTTGCCCTGCGCCCCCGCAAATATTTTGCGCTGCCCTCGATTCACGGAGCAGTAGCTCCGTGAACTGCGAGGGTGCGCCGGCAAATTTGCCCGGCGTAAGCGCGCGCAAGTTAAATGATCCCGCCGGGGGCGGGAATCATTTAAATTAGGCACGCTCCCGCGCCGAGCGTACAGCGCATGCTCCGTCGGGAAACTTTCCCGACGTGCATTGCGGCAAATGACGTCGCAAGGACGTCATTTGCTTCAAAGTGAACGTGAATGGCGTCCAGCGCCATTCACGAAGCACTTACGCAAACGCCGTGAAATTCAATTTTCACGGCGCGGGAAGGCCGGCTATACTTTAGCATTGGCTGCCCCTGCTATTAGAAAGGGCAGCCTTGCGCTAAAGTTGTCGTACGGAAACTCCGTACCTGGCTTGCACGGGGCCCGCGCAAGCTTGTGAATCAGTGGTAGTATGCAATTTGCATACTACACGCTGATACACAATGGGAGCGCCCCCTAGCGGCCCCCGCAAGAATGCAGCCTAAAATCTGCGAGGCATAAGAGCCTTATGCCGCGCAGATTTTAGGCTGCAGCCGGTGTAACGAGGTTCCTGAATCAGGAGCACTCGTTACACCGGAGCAAGTAAGCAATTGCGCCGTGTAACTTATGGTTACACGGGCGCAATTGCTTCTTGAATCTGGGCCAATGTTTTATAACAGAAACAAAAAAAAAAACACTTTTTTTTTTCCCCCTCTAAATTTTCGTCATTTTTTTATTTTATTTTTTACAGAAAATAAAAATCCCAGAGGTAATCAAATACCACCAAAAGAAAGCTCTATTTGTGGGAACAAAATGATAAAAAATGTAGTTTGGGTACAGTGTAGCACGACCACGCAATTGTCATTCAAAGTGCAACAGCAAAATTGGTCTTGGCAGGAAGGTGTATAAGTGCCTGGTATGGAAGTGGTTAAATCGTTTATTAATGCCGTTGTTATTGGCATTTTGCTACCTGCAGTGGATGGAACGTTCCATGCGCCGCGCCGTATAGGCTGCTATTGTACAAAGCAATTAGGAGTTGACATATAAACATTAATTTGATGACACAACATCTGCCTAATTACCGAGCAATTTCATAGTGAATTTGCCTTGTCTGCTGCATAGGAAGTAATTATGTGAGAAACCCAAACAGCAGGAACATGTGTTTCCACTTTCACAAAAGGTTCTTTGAAAAGCAAAAGGTTGTGAATTGGAGGTATGCTCGGGACATAAAGGCGATAATCCCTTCTACGAGTAAGGCAAGGATGTCATCAGGTTATTGGATGCTCTTTAAACTTTTGTTTCTAATCATAGTCTTTAATTCTATCCGTAACGATGAACATTTCTTCCCATTTACTAGATCTGTTGTCTTTGCTCAGATCCTACCTTACACTTCATCTCCGTTCAAGTCAAAGAGTTTCCCTGAAAGTGAGTGCGTCAGAGAGCAGCGCGTCTTTAATTCCGGCTACACAATAATAATGCACTGCCCTATAATAGACTGCCTGTCCTGTAATAGATCTTCTTGTCGCAGCCCCTCATTTAGCCAGGATATTGCCGGGACCACCTGATAATATGAATAGGTTCCACGGGAAGCACACTGACAACTGTATGAGATACAATTGTAAGAAATATGTCCGCTATACAGGGTGGATAAAAATCAATGATTTTTTTTTTTAACCACTTAAGCCCCGGACCATTATGCAGGTTAAGGACCTTGCCCCTTTTTGCGATTCGGCACTGCGTCGCTTTAACTGACAATTACACGGTCGTGCGACGTGGCTCCCAAACAAAATTGGTGGGTTTTTTCCCCCCACAAATAGAGCTTTCTTTTGGTGGTATTTGATCACCTCTGCGGTTTTTATTTTTTGCGCTATAAACAAAAATAGAGCGACAATTTAAAAAAAAAATCAATATTTTTTACTTTTTGCTATAATAAATATCCCCAACAAATATATAAAAAAAACTTTTTTTTTTTTCCTCAGTTTAGGCCGATACGTATTCTTCTACTTATTTTTGGTAAAAAAAAAATTGCAATAAGCGTTTTAACGATTGGTTTGCGCAAAATTTATAGCGTTTACAAAATAGAGGATAGTTTTATTATATTTTTATTATATATTTTTTTTACTACTAATCAGCGATTTTTTTTTTTTCGTGACTGCGACATTATGGCGGACACATCGGACAATTTTGACACATTTTTGGGACCATTGTCATTTTCACAGCGAAAAGTGCTATAAAAATGCACTGGTTACTGTGAAAATGCTAATTGCAGTTTAGGAGTTGACCACTAGGGGGCGCTGTTTGCTTTTCAGGTGTAAAAAAAAAAAAATGCGGGTATACAACCGCTTTAAGAATTTTCGTACAAATTTTCTTTCATTGGTTCCAATTTGCTGTGAAAAATCAGATGAAAGTTCTTATAGTGTGTACCTCACTTTAACCACTAGCTGACGGCCGTACGACTTTGTATGGCCGCAGCACGGCTCTAGATCTCTAACAGGCTGTGTTTTTACGGCCGCCCCTTTCCTCGTTCCCCGCGCGTGCAGCGGGGAA